>NC_090871.1:58126134-58133634 GCF_036669935.1 Montipora foliosa
GCTACGGCAACAGCAGAAAGCAATAATACTTTTGGTTAGAAGAGGAAGAATAATCCGCATTTTTGTTCGTTTCTTTGGCGTATTCTGCCGAGCAACAACAGGGAGTGTTAATTCCTGGCTACACGTTATAATACATCAATCAATTCCAGCGGTGCCCATCCCCCCACCCCGGGCAACCGCGGGGCATTTGCTGAAGTTGTCAGTCCCGGGGGTGGGGCACTCCCAATTTTATCGCGGCCCGGGGGCTGGGCATTAGCCTACCCCGGGGCGACCCCCGGGCATTTGACACACGTGTTTTCGAATTAACATGTAAGAGTTTATCAGAAAAGACGAGGCCTTCGTTAAAGACTGGCTTGTCCGTCAAGGACTCGAAAAACTTGTGGATGTTTTAAAAGGTATGTTTTCTCAGTTTTAGGTATTTCTTCATTTATACTTGTAAATCTATGAATATATAAAAACGACAAGGTGAACTAATATCACAAAACAATCACTGACGTGAAGACTGCGTAAACACGACTACTTCGCATTTCGCGGCATTCAAAACTAGCCTAGCAATTTTTAAATTCATCAAACACTGAAGGGTTGCGAATTCAAATGATGCGATCTTCCGAGACAGATCTTGCGAGCGTAAAATGCGATGAAAGATCATTTAAGATGTCTTGATTCTTGACAAAGTAGCCTGCAAATACAGGCGCCTATTGGAAGGCGACGATCCCGGGGTCGGGGCATTTGCCCTCTTTCTTCGTCCCCACCCCGGGGCATTTACACAGCTTATGTGTCCCCAGCCCGGGGAATTTGCCCATTTTTTAAAAAAAAAAAAGCTAATGCCCGGGGGTCAGCCCAGCGGTATAGGAGGGGGGGGGGGGGGGAGATTGGCACTGCTGGAATTGACTGATGCATAACAATGTTAGCAGAACACGTCCCAACATTGTTATGAGGACACTTCTAACAATGTTGGATAGGCATACAACATTGTTGGACACACGTCACTTGCGTCGCAATTTCCATCTCCGCTTCAGTGAATTGCTCATAGGTCTCTGATTGGAGACTGGGCCCTTAACTCTGATTGGTCTTTGCAATACAGAATTGAAGGCTGCTACACGCTTCAACATGTTGGAGAAAATGTCTGATGGAAATCAAAACTCTCTTCCGGTTGGAAACACGTCATCAAACATGCATGCTACACGTTCTAACATTGCTGCTTCAACAAATCAGATCCTGCGATCTGTCTATTTTCTGACCATAAAGCCCTGACCTTCGATCTAAAATTCAAACTTCATCCTAAGGTCTTTTGTAGGCAATCTGCTTATGATTATTCAAAAGGCGACTTTGCCGGTCTTCTTAATTCCCTTGAGATGATCTCATTAGTTAACATTGTCACTAGTGAATGTGATGTCAATTTGGCTTGGGACAAGTGGAAAGACACCTTTCTTGCTGCCATTGATTCTTTTGTTCCTAAAGTCAACCCAAAGAAGTCGTTTACACTTCCGTACATTTCGCGTGATCTTTTGCACGCGATCAAAAAGAAGAACTCTCTCAGGAGGAAAGCTAAGACAAAAAACTCACCAGAGTTATGGGCAAAATCTCGCAAAGCCCGTCAACACATTAAGGACGGTGCCTACTAATTCAAAGGTATTTTGCGCGGTTTACTGAATATGCGGGAAGAACAGATCTTAACGAGTGTTATTGAAATCCAAAGAGAAAATTGGGGGTAACCACGCATTTTTTTGAAGATAATTAATCAACAATATTTGTGAAAAGCTTTTAAATACAAAGCAATGTATGGCGTTCTTTTCCAAACTTAAGCTTAATTATCTCTGAAAAATGCGTGGTTACCCCCAATTTTCTTTTTGGATACTAAGAGCACTTGCTAAGTTCTGCTTTCTCCGCATAGTTTTGAACCGCGCAAAAATATCCTTGCATTAATAAGCACCACCCATAGGAAATCCAAGTATCTCGAGATGCGCAGACCGTATGCGCAATAACAATAGTAGGCACCGTCCTTAAGTGCTGGATCAATGATAAAAAGAAGGAGTATCTTTCTAATCTTGCCGAGTCTGTATTTTCTAACTCCAAACCCTTTTGGAGATACTTCAAGCCTAAGTCATCTAAAGTTTCAACTACAGACACGATAAAGTTTAATGATTCAAAGCTCTCCACTGCAGAGGAAAAGGCCAATGCCTTTATAATTCCTATTTCGCATCTGTCTTCAATCCTGACACAAGCGGACACTTCCTTTCCTACCCCTCAACTCCGTTGGTCAACACACTTAATGACACAAGTGTTACGTCATCTGAAGTGGAAAGCCTTTTGTCTAAGTTAACACCTTCAAAAGCAACTGGTCCAGATGGTATTCCATCTTTTATCCTAAAAAAATGTTCAGCAGTGATTGCACCTTCACTCGCTGCTCTGTTTAATCTCTCTCTTCAACAGGGCAAAGTTCCATCCGAATGGAAAATGGCGAATGTCGTTCCTATTCCTAAAAAGGACAATCTACAAGATGTCACCAATTACAGCCCTGTATCTCTACTCTCAATAGTTTCTAAGGTATTTGAAAATTTGATCTTTACTCACGTTTCTAACTTCGTCAAAACTTCACTCTATGATGTTCAACATGGCTTCCGTCCTAACAGGTCTTGTGTAACTCAACTTCTGTGTGTTCTTCATGATCTTGGCCGTTCTCTTGATGCCGGTAATGAAATTGACAGTATTTATCTTAATTTTTCTAAGGCGTTTGACTGTCTCTCATCGCAAGCTTCTCTTCAAATTAGGTTGTTTTGGTATTTCAGGTACTCTTCTAGATTGGTTTGGTGACTATCTTCACGATCGTAAACAACGTGTTGTTGTTGAGGGTGTCTCATCGTCTGTCCGTGACGTCATTTCCGGTGTACCTCAGGGCAGTGTAATGGGCCCCTTATTGTTCCTTCTATATGTTAACGACTTGCCTGATGTTGCTATTAACAGCAAAGTTGCACTCTTTGCGGACGACAGTAAGTGTTTCCGCGCGATTCATTCGCCTGCTGACAATGATCTGTTACAGCTTGATCTTGATTCTATGTGTTCATGGTCTGTCTATTGGTCACTTAAATTCAACGCAGAGAAATCTTTCTTGCTTAGGATATCACGTAAGCGCAAACCTATAGCATCTCTGATGCTCCTGTTAGTATCACTGACTCCCATAAAGATCTGGGCGTGGTCGTTAGTAACAATCTTAAGTGGCCCGTCCATATTGCCCACTGTATATCTAAGGCCAACCGCATGCTGGGATTCCTTCGTAGGAACTGTGCCCAGATGACGGATGTTCGCAGTAGGCGGCTACTTTATACTGCGCTTGTTACATCTCACCTTTCCTACGCCAGCGAGGTCTGGGCACCTGAAAGCTCTGGACGCGACCTTGCCCTCCTAGAGGGAGTTCAAAGAAGGGCCACAAAATTCATTCTGCGTAACTATGAACTACCTTACCGCCTTCGCCTTATAAAGCTTAATCTTCTTCCTATCTCTTACTGGCTTGAACTCAAGGACCTTCTTTCCTTTTTTAAATGCAAACAGGGCAATTTTGACGTTGACATTTCTCAGTATTTGACCTTCTCGTCTCAGAGCTCATCACGTACTCGTTCAAGTTGATCAGGCCAATATGCTTCTTCCTAATTTCTGTCGTACTTCTTTATTTAGAGTATCTTTCTTCAGTCGTATTGTTTTCCTTTGAAATGGTCTTCCTTCTTCTATTCGTGATATCTCCTCTGTTTCGTCTTTTAAACATAACTTATTCTCGCTCTACTTCTCTAAGCTTAACTCTGATTTCGACGTCGACCGTATGCGAAGTTGGAAGACATTTTGTTCTAAATGCCGCTTGTATAATATAAATTGCTGTTCTTAGTCACGTTTTAATGCTTCATCAGTTGTTTTTGCTTGTGTGTGCGTGTGCGCGTGCGTGTTTCTAGCATTTGTTTTTTTGTCATGTATTTATTTATTATTATTATTTTTATTTCTTGTCATTGTGAGGCTGGTCTTTATATGGGACTTCGTGTCCTGTAGATCACGCCCTCAACTTTCTGTTATTTGTTACAAAGTTGTAAAGTTGATAAATAAATAAATAAATAAATGTTTTACAACTATGTTTGAACGCGTAGCCGAGACTTAAGAAACGACGAAGGCAACAACAACGCCACAAAACTCGACTATCATTGGTTAAAAGATTGCATTTTAGCACAACGACGTGACGTCACCAAATTTGAGGTTTTGACGACGTGAGCGTGCAAAGTAAATCTTTTATTCTCCATTTTTACCCTGAAAGTTTGCCACGACGCAAAACGCGGGTGCAGAGCCGCCTTCGTTTTTGTTCATAAACCCGTTGTTTTGTGGCGTTCTCCTCGCCGTCATACATACATACATGCATACATAATGCATACATGCATACATACATACATGCATGCATACATATTTGATAATCCAAGAAGTCGTGAGACTATACAGGATCAACCGTCGTCGTCGTCCGTTCGTAAATATTAATAGGGAGCTTAAGCTCGTGCGTTTTTGAGACGCGGACGGCAACCGGAAGACAGCATTTCGAGTGCCAGGATAGCGGTGTCCCCCCATATTTTTATACTAATCATTCTCTAATGGAGAAAAGATACTTGGCAATGTAAGTGTGGTTGTGTGAAGACAAGTTAAAAGGGAAAACAGCTTACTTCCGATTGCCGTCCGCGTCTCAAAAACGCGCGAGCTTAAGCTCCCTAATACTATTAATGTCCCTGAAGTGAAAACCCACTACAACGTGAGCACACAACTACAACAGTGAATCGTACATTCTCTATCATCACTTCAAAACCGCACGTACCAAGATATTTCTCCCGTATTAAATTTTACCGCGCGAACGAGTTGGAATTACCGAGAAGTACTTATGAAAGAGTATAGTTGTATTTTGAAGTGACGTTTTTGTTGCCGTACAGGTCGTCATTCTTCAACTCCCTATACATTCTTTCTGACTGAACCCTGTGGTATACTAATTTCGACGGTCCCGTGGGAAACAGTTAATTTTGTTTCCCGAGAATCTCGATGTTTCCCCGAGGCGCAGCATTGTGATTTGTTACAGCACAAAAAGAAAACGAACAATAGGGAGCTTAAGCACGCGCGTTTTTGAGACGCGGACGGCAATCGGAAGTAAGCTGTTTTCCCTTTTAACTTGTCTTCACACAACCACATTTACATTGCCAAGTATCTTTTCTCCATTAGAGAATGATTATTATAAAAATATGGGGGGACACCGCTATCCTGGCACTCGAAATGTTCTCTTCCGGTTGCCGTCCGCGTCTCAAAAAACGCACGAGCTTAAGCTCCCTAATGGCAACAGCGACGGCCGTCGTCGGTCAACATTTGCGGGTAACAGTGCACCGTTACTCAGTGACGTCATAGGTTTCGCAATGTTGCCCGCTCAGAGACGTTTGGCGGGAAACAGTTTCATTGTTAGATGTCATGTGACCTCGAAGAAACCGATGGGGGCGCGCGCGCTGTTGAGGAAAAAAATTCAGCTATATAATGAACTGTGTTGTTCTTCAGCGTATCATGTAAGAAAATAGCCACATCGTTTCTTGTAAAAAAAAAAAGGTTCTTGAGTATTGGACTTGAATGTCATGTTAGACTACAGTTAAATTTTTTTTGCCTCTAATTTGATAATCATGACTTCTTACAAAAGCAAAAAAAAAAACTGACATGAGAAAACTAAAGACGTACTTAACTAACTCTCCACCTGGGTATTTTCCATTCTCGTCACCAGAGACTCGGATCAACCCAAGGCTCTGGAAATTTTTATGTAACATGCGCCGTAGGGTTCTCAGTTATATCCAAAAATTTGCTATTTAAAGCTTACGGCGCCTCCTCACTCCTCGTGCTCACATGAATGCACCAATATTTACATTCAACAATGTTTCATGTGGGATCCAACATTGTTCGATAGTTTGACCAGGGCTTTAGACCTATATTATCTGGCGTTCTCGTAACATTGCTCAAGCTCCCTTTTACCCGAAGCGTAAAATACCATAATACTCTTTGTTTGTCGACTCAAATTTTAAACAAGCATTGTTTCCAGTTTCTCTTGGGACTTACAATGGTCCCAAGAGTGAACAAAAACAATGCTTATTCAAAATTTGGGTGGACAAAAAAAGAATATTATGGTATTTTCCGTGTGGCGCAATTATCGTCGGGTGCTCATGCCTACATAACATATAGAGGATATTGCACGGTGGCGCGAAAACACATGACTTTTATCTTAGTTAATGCATGGAGTAGGCTATGAAACTAGACCAGATTTTTTGTTTTATGTTTTTGTATTTTTGGTTTTTGGGACGGTGCACAAAACACACCTTTTTCCGAGAAGATAACTAATCAAATCCTTCGATTAAATTATGCGCAGCGAACCTGTGCGAAGCGGAAACAAGAGATTGTGTTGTATACTGTCACTTTCAATTCAACATCGATTGCGACAACCTTGTTTTCACTTTTGAATGTTCTAAGCTTTCATGACCAGTCCCGGTAAACTATGATTTTAATGTTCTCGTGGCAAGAACAATATCTCAAGTGAAGTTATGATCGCAATTTTTGCAATTGCGTAGACAAGCCTGAAAAATTCAGGACTTCAACGGGGTTTGAACCCGTGACCTCGCGATTCCGGTGCGACGCTCTAACCAACTGAGCTATGAAGCCACTGACGTTGGGAGCTGGTCATTTGTGGGTTCTAATGATCCCGTGAGGAATGAATCAATGATGAATGGTATATGAAATGAATCATATATGAACTGCGGATATGAAATGAAGTGAAGCTATGATCTTCGCAGTTATGAACGCAATTTTTGCAATTGTGTAGAGAAGCCTGAAAATTTCAGGACTTATCCGCAGTTCATATATGATTCATTTCATATACCATTCATCATTGATTCATTCCTCACGGGATCATTAGAACCCACAAATGACCAGCTCCCAACGTCAGTGGCTTCATAGCTCAGTTGGTTAGAGCGTCGCACCGGAATCGCGAGGTCACGTGTTCAAACCCCGTTGAAGTCCTGAATTTTTCAAAAATTGCGTTCATAACTGCGAAGATCAAAGCTTCACTTGATTTCATATCCGCAATTCATATATGATTCATTTCATATACCATTCATCAAGAACAATATCTCTTGGTCAAATATAAATTGGCAAATCTGACACCCGCTTCGAGCTAACGGGTACTTTTCTTTTTGTTATAAGGACAATAAATATACACGGTAGAGATTGAAAAGCAGGCTTTAATACAAATACTGGGAATAAAGACACCGTATTCAAAAATGGCGGACACGCGGAACGACCTACAATTTTAGGTTCTAATACATGAAAGCGAGGTTTGGTAGGCCTTACTTATTTCAGTCTGGAAAATTTTAGTAGCGGCTGACAGCAGATTTATGTTATACGATATTCCGGTCTTATCAGAGCTAAATCCTCCTAAAATGGCGTCCTCAAGTAGTGCAGTAA
>NC_090871.1:58138634-58151134 GCF_036669935.1 Montipora foliosa
TTTTAATGGGAGTCTATATATTGCTAGTGCAGATTCTAATGAGCTGCAGAAGATTATTCCATTTCTATAATAAATTTGACCATGGGAAGGTCATTGCAAAAAACCTATCAGAAGGACAGAGAGAGTATCCCCATACAATTCCACATAAGAAATTTGAAAGCATTCTTAAAACTCATCCCACCCCAGACCCAACTTTTTTCAAAGATCAAAGACATTCCGTTTGCTTGCACAAAGGCAAACCAACAAGGACTGCATGATCAAGCCCCAAGAACATCAGAGTGGGAGGCTACTGAGGACCAAGCAAACTAGTATTCCTTGGAGGATACTACTTGTGAGGTGCTGCAATCATCCCACTTGTTTGTAGCAGCTCCGGAAATGTTACAAACAGCAAATTTTAAATTTGCCACACGTTCAACAAGCTCCTGAGCACTCTCAAGGTGTTCTGTGGGTGAAACAAACAAATTACAATTACATGACCATTCCGACCTCGATAATGTTAGGATCTGAGTTCGTTTTCTTTTCCACACATGTTCCAGTATTTTAGATGCTGTTCCTAAGCCACTGCTGAATTGAAAAAGTGTACATATTTGAAGTGCGGGCCATAAGCAAAACGGAAAGGTTATCCTCGCCCTTAGCTGGACACAATGAAAAACAGACACCTGAAAAATTCAGGTGCATGACCTCTGTGATGTCGGTGCAATGGTCTACCACTGACTAATGAAGCCACTCACTTAGTTTTTCAGGTGTCTGTAAGAGACAATTGCTTAAATTGTCCAGAGGAGTGCATGCGAGGATCACAAGTCTCCCTTTCGATGTACAAATACTTGTTTTGATCCTGTTTTGTTCCACTTACCAGCTGTTTTTCATATTCAGACATTCGTAGCATTGTTCACCTCTCTGATGCAGGTACATGCATTAATTTTGCCACCTTGTTTGAAATTTCAGTCAGTGCTGGAACATCTTCCGATTCTTTACCATCGAGAGATGAAAGATTGCAAGATCGAGAACAAGAACTAGATGAAGAAAGATGTGTAACTCAAATGTCTTGCAAGACCACAATACGTTTTGCACACGGAAGTGAAGACAATGGCCAGACGTTTACACCAGATCATGACTGCGACTTGTATGCATCCGTTTCGTTTGAGAGTGATAGTGTGTCAATTAACATTGAGGATAATGATCTTCTGCCCAAGGATAAAGTCGGATCCAGTGCCAAAGAGGTCATTTTTGTCCCCAACTGTCCTGATCAAAGTGGCCTATTAAGTGGTGGTAGCAGCATATTTGTTAGTTCGCCTGATTCATTGCCTTTAAGCTCCGCTGAAAGTACACCAGTTTGTTCAACTAGCAGCTCACAAGGATCCTATGAGAAGTCAGCAAAAGCACCAGAATTGTCCTTAACTACTCATTCTTCTGCAGCACGTGTTGAGATCGTCAATGAGAGTGACCAGGGGCTCAAGACAGGCAACAGTAAAGAAGTGGTTTCAGGGCACGTTCAGTTATTGAACAGTACAGATGATGTGACTGATGGGGGAAATACTGAGGTTGAAGACATTCAGGGACAGTCTGCTGATTCCGGTTATGGGGCAACAAGAACAAGCCAATCTGACGCAAGAACGTCTCCATTATTTGAGTATGATTCACAGATCAGCTCTTCGGATAGTTCTGTATTCTGCCGTTTGGCCGATCCAGTAAGCTCACATGTTGTTGATGGAAATCCCCGCCAGCTGCAACAAAGTTCCAATGCACATGGTCAAACAGCATTGAGAATGCATGAATCTGATGAATCCAGTTCCTCTTCGACTGACTGGGAACGTTTAGGCGCTCGACCCAAACGTTCTCAAACACATCGTCCACAGATTGCTGTATCACCTCCGCCCCCGCCACTAATCGCCAGCCCTGTATCCGATGGCTTGGCTGGAGATTTCTTAGTACGACATTCACAAGACAAAGCTGTTCATGAAAGTCTGTTTGCAAATGGCTGGGATTTTTCAATTCTCGGAAATGATACGTCGCAGGGAACGTCTTTTGTTGATGGAAAGACAAATGCATCAGAGGCCTACAGAGTTGAGCCATATTTTGGAGCTTGTCAGGCGGCGACAGTAGGGAATAATTCGTATGTGAGATCAGATGGCAGTGCTTTTTCAGATGTCTCTATTGGTGGGTTTGAAAGAGTAGGATTACTCGGTGGAAGTTCTTACAATGAAAGCTTGTATGGAAACAGTGCACATGCAGCAGCAGCACCTTTGCGTAGTCAGACAGGACAAAATAATTTCACTTTGGGTTGGAATGGCTCATCAAGCAATGGTGTAAATAATGTTGATGGATTTCTGAATATTGATCATGGAGTTACAGGGCAGAGAGATTATAGCAGGGAATCTTATTTCCCTTACGTCCAACGTAGCGCACACATGGGGCAGGTGCCATTACATTGGCGGAGTGACGCAATTTCAGGAATCAGCCCTTCGGGTTTTGCTTATCGATCGTCAAATTCGGGCCTTACTTTTGGCCAATTGGATGATGGTGCTGCTGGAATTCGACCGGGACAGTCACTATATGCCACTCAAAGACATGTCGTGAGTGACGGTGATTCCGCGTTCATAGATGAGCAGGCCGCAAATGAAAGGTCACACAATGCTGATCTATCACTTGGACAACAACAATCAATTGCGAAGAGGCGTCACGAACCAGATACCACCAGCGCTGGAAGTGCTGTCATTGTGGGCAGTTGTGGTTTGCCTCCTCAAATCTCGGTTTCGGCCTCCGGTGTTTCTTCTACCAGAGTTGTCTCAACTACAACAAGTCGGCCTCTTGTTGTTAGTGCAAGTGACAATGCACCGAGTCCTGTTAACAACACAAGTAGAAATTCAGTTTTTTCCTCAACCACACCTGGTGATGGCAATTCAGAGACTAGTCTTGCACCAAGTTCTCGTAATGCCGATGAAGACAACTCCAGGGGAGCTTTGTTGAACAGAGACAATGGAACAAACGATATCGAGCCGATCGACGATTCACTTCTTGCTTTAGAACGACGTGTGGCAGATGCCTCTGCGTTGGTTGAACGGGTGCTTAGGGAAAGAGAAGAACGGGAACAGTTTGAACGAGAAATAGAAAGAAAGGAACGAATGATTAGGGAAAGACGAGAGAGAGAAAGGAGGGAGAGGGAGGAAAGAGAGATACAGGAAGCCGAGCGATGGCCGCAGCAGCAGGAGGCAGTTTCTGCGCGATCTCCGTGGCTCTGCGAACATTACCAGCGACATTGTCGAGTGCGGTTCCCTTGTTGTACACAATTCTATCCTTGTCATCGATGCCATAATACCTCAAGAAACTGTGAAAACGAAGAAGCCAAAGCATGCCATGCGACGCACCTCAAGTGCTCTTTTTGCGAGCATGAACAAGAGGTGAGTTTTATTTTCGTGCTTTAGGCAGGGGGCTTTCAAGATTGAGATTAAGCTTTAAACTTTGGTTCTAGCGGGAGCACGAAGCTATTGAGAAAAAAAGTAAAACACATGGCGTACGTAAACAAGACTCGGTTAGAGCATTGCACCGGTATCACAGAGCCTGAGGTCATGGGATCGAATCCCGTTGAAGCCGCCTGAATTCTTTCAGTTGTCTATAAGAGAGAGTTGCTTAAATTGTCCAGATAGAGTGGTTTTCAACTGAGTGTCGAAAGTAGTAAGCGAATTGCTTTGGTTTATAATTACTTCACTCAGTGATTGGTTCAAAGTTCTCGCGCCAATTTTTGGACCAATCAGAAGTGAAACCAAAACCAATCGTGGCTCGCGCGTGCACATTTTCCCGCGCTTTGTGTCGGCTACGCGTAATTACTTCGAGTTTTGATTGGTTTACTGGATTGTCTCCGTCCTTTTTAATTGGCTAAAGTAATTACTTTGGTTTTGGTTTTACTCCACTCGATTGAAATGCGCTCTAAGTGCAATGATTGATCACTTCTAACTTTCGTCTTTTGTCCAAGCTCTGCCAGCAAATTCATGGACATTAATTATTTCGGATCCGGTATATGAAAGACCAGCAAAGAAACTTGACGGTATTAGTATGGGTAATCACATGATTTCGAGTGCAATTTTAAATAAATAAGCAGGAGTAAATTTTTTTCAAAGACGACCAAAATTACGTGCTCGTGCAATTTGTAGTCTGTGAAAAAATTTACATGCAAGTGCTTATTTAATCCAAATTGCACGAGAAAAATCATGTGATTACTTATAATATACATGAAAAAATTTTTTCATGTCTGTTATTTGATTTGATTGGTTCTGACCAAACCCAAATATTAGCCAATCATAATTCAGAATTTTGATGTGTAATTTGCACTGGTATTACACTTGAACTTCACTGCTCTTAGGCAATCAGAATTAAGTAATTTTTTCATGTCTATTATTAAACTACATAAGACAGTTGAGATAAACTCCTAAATGAAATATTTCTGGAGCTGACTGGACCATCGTTGTAGCGCAAAAGATTAAGAATGTCACACAATCTTGTAACGCAATTTAAAACTGCATGACGTTGCCTTTAGAGTAAAGCTGGTAATGTTATATTTTCGGTTATCTCATTTTATTATATTGGGAATAAAAATGCCCCTTTGCTTTTATCTTTATGCTAAAATGATCATTGGAAGATATGCTTTCTCGTTTTTTTAAATTTTATTTTATTTTATTTTTTTCGGAAGATTGATGAAAACAGTGGAGTTTGCGGCAAATGCGGTGCAAAGATGGCTGCCTATTTTTGCTCTGTATGTAAACACTTTACAAACGTGGACAAGAATCCTTATCACTGTGAAAAATGTGGAATCTGCCGGTGAGTTGTTCTCGTTGTAATCCCCTTACCTCTTTGTATTTACCAAGGATCAATTTCGATAGCACCAGAATGTAATTTCACGGGTTTAGGTAGTGTAAAGCGAGAGCAAAATCATTTGTGCTATAAAAGATGCTACCGGGGCAGTAAGTGGTTTTATTATACCTCTCAGATAGTACGCGCTGCCCGGCCCGCTAAATTTGATACTTTACCGGATAAATTTTTTCTAGCAAGGTTTTTTTTTTCTGTCGTTTATGGTACATGAACTATTAAAACCCTGGATCTTGCGAGCAACTAGTTCAAAAAGCCAAGGCGATTTATTCGTTTTTCGGATTTTGACGCAGCGATCTTTGTGGCAGTTGAACCTTCCGCTTGACTTGAACTTGTTTCCTTTCCCGCGCGGCTGATTATCACACAGATATAATAAACATCTTACTGACCTCTATCCTGGGTGCCAGAGGTTTTTTTCTCGTTGGGGGCGACAGACTATTGAGCGGCGAAGCCGTGAAATCGAGTTGCGAAGCGACTACTTCGCTTTGAAACTCCTCGCCCCTGGTGAGCGAGAAGACCTCTCTGGCATCCAGGGTAACTGACCTCGTTTTCTCGGTCCAATTACGGATCCTTGTTTTTACTCGTTGATTTATGGCCTTCGCGCTTGGGCCACAAATCAACGGAAAAACTTACAGTAAGGACCGCGAACTCGGTTAGTGACAGGTATGAAAAAGAGTTTGAAAATGGTGAACTATTCTTAACAGGCGCACTTTTTGGGGGTATTTAGTATTATTTTTCTTGTGACGTAGAATCCACGCCGACAAGTCATTCCACTGTGACGTTTGCAATGTATGTTTGGATAAACGACTCAAGGGAAACCACAAATGCCGTCCCGATTCCGGTCACGATGAATGCTGCATCTGCTTGGAGGTTTGCTCGAACTTCACGAATTAACTTTCTTTGACCTGCTCCATGTTCCTTGTTGCTAAGCGCCAAAGTGTTTTTTTTTTTTTTTTTGATAGGCCATTACCGAGTTGCTGTTTGCGTCTGTTTGATGGAGAATCTTGATACACAGCAATACAAATAAACAATAGTCGAACATTTTGCTGCAAATCAAACTGATTTCCGTTTGACTGCTTCACAGACTCACTTTGAAACAGGCAAAGAGTAGTTCGGTATTTGGCTTCCGGGAATCTTTGTTTACATTTTTTGCTTCATTAGCATAAGGCTGTCGTTCTTTAATCAGTCGGCCAAGAATAAAGTACTGAATATTGAAATTGCATTGCATAACGAGCTATCCCTGAAAATGTGAATGCGATATACCAGATAATCTCTGAACAATGATCTTTGATAAGTCGAAATTTTGCAAAAAAAAAAATACATGGGATCATTAGCTCTTTTGCCATCAAGAATTCATCAGGTGTTGATGACTAATAACTAGCTAGTTATCTGGCTAATCGCAAAAGATGCAGACCATCAAATGAACGTATGACAACATAAAGAGATATTTGCAAGCGGCGCCAAGCGCGAGAAAATGCGCAATAGCAAATTAGGATTTGTTTACTGTTACCCTCTGATTGGCTCAGAGTTTAGCCTGCGAATACAGCCGCCTCTCATCGCTCACCGCCGCTTGGGCCGTTCAGGGCTACTCAGAGTTGGGTGTGAGGTTTTTTTCAGCCATCCAGTATTCTTGATTTTCCAAATTAGCGAACGGACATTATAAATGTAGGCTACGTGGCCCTGCCCGCCTTCGTTTAATTGTCTTGATATTCTTGAAGTTCCTAATACAATTTTGAATTCTTTCCTTGCATTTTTTTTTTATCTCGTTGTTTTACAGGATGCATTCAGTGGCTGTCAAATATTGCCATGTTCGCACAAAGTGCATCGGGAGTGCGCCATAGCAATGATCCAAAATGGCATGTAAGTACAAATTTCTTTATCCGATACAGTTCTTGTTTTGTTTTGTACAGTGGTTCTGTGTCCTCGTTATATTTATATGTTATCGGTGATGCTTGTGAAAATGCTTCTTCATTTTTTTTTCAAATGCAACCATTGATGTTTAAGGTGTAATGTGTACCCATGGGAAAGATGGGAAACTAGTTGGTTTACGAAGAGGCAAAAGGAATATTGAAAAATCAAAGGTCGTAAGTTCGAATCCTGCCTCACTGTACGACTCCGATTTTTCAGTCGTTGTCGCCAAGCAACCACTTGGTTTTTTTTTTCTTTTATACACGTTGTTACACCTACGAAAATCTTGTTCCCCATTGACCCTATTATTGAATGACGACCAAGCATTATTCCTTCATCCTTGTGCTAATTATCTCTACAATTCTCGTTAGCATCGACAAAATACAAGAAAATATCTTTTTGAATATGAGGCTTGTTGGTCTAATTAATGGAAAGAGTAATAAGAAATAAGAAATTCGTCGCAATAATGTGGTAGCCTAGACTGTAGTCTTCTGTAAATTCTGTGTTGACTCTGATACAACTTAAACATGAAAAACCAAACAACAGTCCCGCTCCTAAACTCGGCTGCATGTCTCAAATGTAAATGGATAAATACCATTCCCTTATTTAAGAGATAGTCGATTCGACAAAATGCCGAGACAGCTGAGGTATTTTTCGTTTTATCATTGGCTATTTACCTTGTGTAAAAAAAAGTCCAAACACTTACAGCTAGGCTAGACTGTGTTCGTTTGTAAGTTCTGATACAAATTAAACATGAAAAAAAACAAACGACAGGTCCGCTCCTCAACTCGGCTGTATGTCTCAAATGTTATTGGAGAAATTTTTAAACAAATTGTGAAAACTAACCGTTTCGTGTGGTTTAAAAATACTTTCCTGTGCGATTGGAGGGTCTCCGAATTCTACTTTGGGTAACATGTCAACTTATCGGAAAGGGTTTAGGCCCTGTTCACACGTATCTGGATATTTTTGAATCCGCAACTTTTTCTCCGCGGATTCAAAAAATTTCACGCCCACATGTAACGTAATCAAATCGTATTTGCCCGTCCGCTTGTATCCGGATTCGTTCTAGCACTCAGGAGTCCTCTATGACTGTTGTCAACAGAGCATGCGCCATCATGCGTGCGAATTGTAGAGAAGTGATCGTTTTTCGTTTAGCGGCCATGTTGAGTGTTTACACGGTAAAGACTGGAATCTAAGTTTGTAACGTCGGATTTGAAACTATCCGGATTCGACCGTCTACACAATTCCAAGTTCTTTGCGTATTCAAACCTTTCCACGCTGGACAGCGGATTCAAAAAGTTTCGGACTCGCATGCCGGATTCGCCGGATATGTGTGGACGTGACGGCGAATTCGCAAAGAAAAAGTTGCGGATTCAAAAATATCCGGATACGTTTGGACGGGACCTTAAAGGGGCTAGGTCACGCTGTTTTAGGTAATTTTGTTTAATTTGTTAATTATGAGCTCTAAACGTCAAATTGGCAGAGCAAGAGCCTTTCGTTTGCAAAATCACGGCCACATAACAACTGAGAAAGATTTTCCAGCTTTGTAAATGACATTTTGATATAAACTGATATAAATTTGAAAAAAGGTGGGCCGACGTTTTTCAAATTTACCCAAATTCAATCCATTTCAATTCTTTCCAGTTTTATCCATCCATGTCCCTTCTTGGCTTCCTTGTGTTTTGTTAGAGTTCTTCTATAGTTTTGAACAGTTATTTTGATATTTTAGTTAATTCTATGACCATTCGATCAGTGCTGAAATTGCCTATAATTGCGTGACCTAGCCCCTGTAAGGGAGTATGAATGACCTGGAAACCAAATTTCCTTTGGGTGGCACTCTTATGAATTAGAACTTTTTTTTTTTTTAATTCCATTTATTGTACTGTTTTTCTTCGCAGTCGCACCTGTCCAGTTTGTCGACACCCACTCTACGCAGCACCAAGCGAATGAATTACACGCGGAAAGATTATTGGTTGACTTGCATCTGGGCACGCAGCAAGCAGTCAATGCATAACTCCATCAGGAAAAATGGACTCGGGTGGTTTATTTAACGCTAAAAATTAAAAGATGACTCGTTTTATCTCGGAAAAGACCGTCGCCGTTGGCTCCCTGCTTAAAATAATTGTTCTTGACGTCCATATTGTTGCGTGAAATGTGGACATTTTTCACGTTACGAATGTAAACGATAATTATTTATTTGCCTTTGCTAAATGTTTTGTTCGCCGTTGTATTTATTGGCTTGTTTGTGCGATTGGATCCCAAAAGAAAGAGAAAAAATAGGAGTTTTGAAATTTATGATGAAAACAATCGGAGGTACATTTTGGATAAAATGAGTAAAAAATGCCAACCTCTATCATATTGCAACAAAGTCTTTTTTCGACACGTTTCCCATACGTTGTACAGGCGTTCGTATGACATATTTTACGTTTAAAAACAGAAAAACAGAGATGCCAAAAAAATTTACTAGTATTCGTTTCTTGTTCATGTTTGCACAAATTTTTATAGGTCCTTTTTTATAACGACGAGAGATTAATATATTTGGAACAACAGTCGAACCTCTCTAATACGGACACCGAAGGGACAGAGCAAAGTGTACGTATTAGAGAGGTGTCCTTTGTATAGAGGTCATGAATATTACGTCACTTTGAAGGCACCATTGATGGAATCAAGTGTTCTTTAAGTCAAAACTGGCCCAAACAAGTCTTTGAGGTGCATTTAAATTGTTTAATGGACAGTGCAAATCATTGCAAATTCAAGCTGTACAATTCCAAAAACATATGGCAAACTATAATACAGTTTCCAAACAGTAACATAATAGAACAGAAACAATGTTGCGAACACTAACATACAGTAGAGTATTTAATGAAAGTTCTTTGTTATTGATTCATTTTGCGTTAAAAACCCAGCTGTTCGTAAAGATAGTCTTTGAAGTGAAAATGTCGAAAAGAAAAGAGGTAGAAAATGGAAAGCAACAACTGGAGAGTCTTCAAAGAATAAGAAATCTTGATGATAAAAATGCCAATGACATGTCGATATATAATTTTTACTGATTGAAAACAGGATACTGTTATCGTATGAACAATGAGACAATTTTTTGATTACACTCTGATATGTAACGACAAACAGGAAATCGTGTTGAATAAGAACTGTCAGTTTCAGCTTCAGTGTAATTACTTGGAAAATGCTATGTTGCTTTACACCATATATGTTGCTTTACACCATATAAATAAATAAAAAGAAAAAATAAGTGACAAGCAGAAAATTAATCGCTACTATAGCCTCGAAACTATGTGCCTTAAGGCATTGACAGATGAGGTGCTTGCTACAAAGGCAGGCAGACTATTCCATTCGTGTATGGTTCTTGGGAAAAAAGAGAATTTATAAGTGTGCGGGGAGCAAGAATGTTAAGCTTTTGAGGATGATTACGGCGGGTTACAGTTTTACAATAGCTTAAGTGGTCGTTGAAGTTAATAGGAATTAATCATTTTTGTAAAGAGACAGTGAACTTTTATCAGTTCCGCAGCGGGACGTCCATAGGCGCGCCTATGGTCCCGCAGCGAAACGGATAAAAGTTCACTGTTTCTTTACAAAAATGATTGGAACCGTTCCACTTTTTATCGAACCAGTTTTCCTCTGTCGTGTAAACGCGCCTCATGCATGTTGTCATTTACAAGAGAACGGTACTAACTCAGACCGGTTCGAGGATTTCTCGTCTCGGTCCAGCAACCGATCGCGAGACGAAGTCAGACCGGTCTCATGTAAACACATGAAAAGGAATGTAGGGCGGCCGATACGACCTCATGCCGGTCTGAGTTCGTCCCTCTCGCGAGAATCGTCTCTGTCGCTTGAAAAGAGCTTCCCGTGGTGAAAAACGACAGACGCGATTGAAGCGATTCTTGCGATACCTTGGTTTCCATTAAATCGTTTGTATCGGATCAAACGGTAAAAAAGACTGGCACTAGGAATTTTTTTGCCGACTAGTCGAAATTAAAATGACGGCAGTCAATCGAAAAAGAAGACTTTTGGCTTGTTATTTGCTTCTCCGTGTTCAGTTTGCGAAGAAGAAGAAGAGAGAGAGAAAATCGAAGAAAGCATCGGTTTTGGGTTCGGCCGATATATGGTTCTTCTGTTCTTATAATCCTTCGAAAATTTGTTATAAAGACATTCATACCGCTGTATTTCTTCCATAAATGTAGAGGTGTTATTCGAGTTGCTTGCCGCCATTTTGGAGCGTGTATATGGACGTGAAGTAAGCAATCAGGTGCATAATGGGATATGTTCCGACGCTTCTGTCGCTTCTATCGTTTGAACCCGGTTTCCATTAAAAATATGCGATCGCTTGAGAGTCATTTCCGGTCGTCTCTGTCGCAAGGATAGAACTCGAGTCTATCTCGGACGACTGATCGTTTCTGTCGCAAGGATCGTCCCGGGATCGTACCGGGTGATCGCTAGAGCGTTTCCATATGATCGTCCTTGTCGCTTCCAAAAATTCGAAGCGACAGAGACGATTGTAACGACAGGGACGACTATTTGGAAACCGGGCTTAAGAAGTCTGTTAAGTGCGTCATTTAGCACGCACTTAACTAGAGATGTTTAATGCGTCCACCTTATTTCCCGTATTTATACTAGTCGTCTAAGACGTCAGATGTCATAGAAAAAGCATCTGTTCACTTTATCAAATACGCTCAGATGTGTGGTTTAATACTGTGTCAATCATCACGGCCGGGGCGGGAAGGATTCCAAACGAAATGTTTGCTCTCATCGCAATTTCAGAACTTCGTCACCGTACGTGGTTGAGTGGTCTGACGCGCTCTCAGAATGCCACGAAGCTGGGGGCAATTTGTAGGTGTCCTAATCGCCGTAAGGTAGTTTAGAAATACTGAAGGACATAAAAAAGGGATTCACCCGATCGGAGCTTAATTCAATATCCGTGGAGTATTCATATTTGTGACTACCAACAAAAAAGAAGACATTCGACTGGTTTTAAGACGTGGTATGCCTACCGCATCCTACATGACAATTCAGTAAGGCTATTAAAAAGTGAATTGTAATCACATTAGTGGCTAAGAAGAGATCCGCCCTTATCCGATTTAAATGGTCATCACAACTTCTCTGGTTTTTAGCCTAATTCTCCTTCAACAAAGCGATAAATATGATACAATGTATTTTTGGCACATTTCAAACATACCGCCAGTTAGCAAACATCGGGGATAATGGCACCGAGATACTACATTTCGTAAATAAAAATCCTTTCTACAATTAAACTAACTAGTTTTCTTTTTTTAAATTTGCCGCTTTTGACTCGCTTTATGTAAAGTCCGAAAACCATTTCAGCTTTTGGTATCAGCAAGTTGTTCTATTTATGGCATCTTGTCGACCGCAGCCCAGCTCCTCCTTTTAATTCACCCCGGAAAAGACTGTAACCAGATTTATCAATGGCTTTGTCATTAATTTCGTTATCGGAAGTTCGAAATCTTCCCAAGTTTTTCTTGGCTTGTCTTGAGAGAAAACACTGAAATTTGTTGACTGAATTGCGAATACGAAGAGAAACGTGAGGTTATTGCAGCCGATAAGGATTGAAAGGTGAAGACAACGCAAATACGCGTCTTTTTCTAAAAGATTGAAGTATGGCAGAGAAAAAACAAAAACAAAAGACATATTGTTGGAATAAAAAAGAAGGGGACAGCATTGTACTTGATGGAATGTCGAGGGAACATGACAACAAGAAGAGG
>NC_090871.1:58158634-58168634 GCF_036669935.1 Montipora foliosa
GCTCTAGACTTGTTGTCTGATATTTAGTGAGAAGGTCTGTGATATAGCTTGGTCCTAATTAAAATCTTTAAGGGCCTGAAAAAAGCCACTAAATAACTATTTTATTTAATATGTGAAAATTTATAGAAGAATACATGTAAGTGTACTGAGAACTGGGCAATTCTTGACCATTAATCCAATTCACCTCCTATAATTACTTATGTCTTCTGTTTTTACAGAGTTTTTGTTGGTAACAGACTGGGAAAGTGCAAAGTTCAGGCTCGAGGCATATTTCCTGGTGCGCAAGTGAAACGAGGACCTGACTGGGATTGGGGAAACCAGGACGGAGGACCACAGAGCATTGGTGTTGTGTTGGATGTTAGGGGCTGGGAAGCAGAGAGCTTTCGGAGTGTAGCTTGCGTCAAATGGAAACCTACAAGTACTAACGTGTACCGTGTAGGACACAAGGGAAAGGTACATTGTACTGATTTTTGTGACGAGACATTAAAATACATACTGTCGCAATTTCGCAATTGAAATTTTAGTCCTAAAGTCGTCATGCTGTATTATATTGCCACAATGAGCCAGTAGGACTTGTGCTTAAGGAAGAAGCAGAAAATGGCAAATGATTGAGGCGTTCTGCATGTAACATGGCAGCTAAATTTAATTACGCCATGTGCAATTGTGCCCCATTTCTTTAGATTGAACAAAAATTCCCTGCAAGAAACAAAATAATACTTGTTTAATGCAATTTTAGCCCTATAACTATACTACATGTACCTCTGCCCCTACTACAGTACTTAATATAATAAAATAAAAACTGTATTTTTTGTTGTAATGATTGTTTAATAACTATTTATTGTTACTGTAACAGTAATGATAATGATGATAATGATAATGAGAATAAGCAGAGTATGTGTCAGCTAGCTACTAACTTGGGAGGCTGCCAGTCAAATCAAATTAAATCTCGTCAAGTAAAAGCAGATCAACAATTTATTACTATCAAGTGGTGGTATATACACCAGTGAAGATGGAAAAAAAATCCTCTCAGCCGGCAGAGTAGAGAACCAATGAAGTCAATTCAGGTATGATTTGAGTCTAGCCTGCAGATCAGGCGGACGCTCATCCTAGGTCCAACCTTCTTAATGGGACGCCACTTTGAAAGCACAGTGCCGGTTCCCCTTTTCCTTTCCCCAGCACCATTTCATGCTGTCCTCCTCTCCCTGAGTGCTATTTTTTGACACGTCCCATTCCTCTGTTAGTCTCTTTATCCAAAATGTTGGCCGATAATTCTTAACAAAAAATGCCTCACCTATTCGTCTGGTAGTTGTTTTGTAGTGTGGGAAGTGTTTTTGATTCTGGGATGAGGTTTGGATTCTGGGATGTGTTTTGGATTCTGGGAAGTGTTTCGGATTCTGGGAAGTGTTTCAGATTCTAGGAAGTGTTTTTGGATTCTGGGAAGTGTTTTGGCATTCTGGGAAGTGTTTTGGCATTCTAGGAAGTGTTTTGGCATTCTGGGAAGTGTTTTGGATTCTGGGAAGTGTTTTGTCCATATGGGACAAATCCCAGACAAATGAGTGGAATGCAAGTGCTGTCACCGATGTGCCAACATATAAGTACATGTACTTATTAAGTTATTGGTTTGTTTAATTACATTGTGAAGAGCAATAATTGTCATTTAATCCATTCATCCCTGAAGCGGGCCATGTAGATTGACGTACATTGATGAATTGTTTGGCATTGGACGGAGTAAAGTCTATAAGTGTAGGGAAGGGTTAAGTAAGTAAAAAAAGTAAAGTCTGTTTATAAGCCAAGTGGTCCATCAGAGCCGGAGCTTTTCCCGGTTTCTGTGGCATGAAGCGACTAGGAGCATTTTTACTCCTCCTTGGTCCATCGCAGGGTTACCCCCAGCATTTCGTTGGTACCCATTTATGCACCTGGGTGGAGAGAGGCACCGAGGGAGTAAAGTGTCTTGCCCAAGAACACAACACAATGTCCCCGACCAGGACCCGAACCTGGACCACTCAATGCAGAGTCAAGCACACTAACCATGAAGCCACTGCGCCTCCCCCAAAAAGGGTTAAGTGGATAAATACCAAAGGTTTTTTTAATTGTAATCTTTAGGTGGATTTGATAAGCATTGCAGATGGGTTTGGATATTCTTACTACAAGAACCATTTGCCAAAGTTGGGTCAGAAGCCTGAATCACTTATCATTCGACCATTGACCCAGCCAGCTTTGTCTTCAGCTGATAGTGCGGCAATGTTTGAGATTGGTGAAAGAGTTCGTGTTTTGTTAAGTGGTGCTACTTTGAAGGACATGCAGGAAGGTCATGGAGGATGGAATGATCAGATGGAAGAGGTTAGATATTAAAATTAATAATGTAACAACTCATACCTTAGTTTGCAAAATTTGGCAGTTCGTTTTATCTTGCAATTTGTCGTTCAAGTTTGTTGCAACACAAGTTCCACACAAAAATATTCAATTGCCTGGCCCCAGTTGTTCAAAAGGTGGATAATGGTATCCACCGGATAAATTATTATCTGCTGGATAGCGCAATCAGTTTCTCTATGACTTATCCAGTGGAAAGTGATTTATCATTGGATAGCGGATAGCGCTACCCGTCATTTGAACAGCTGGGCCGTGGTGTACCTTAGGACAGACTTTTTTTGTAAATAAATTGCTGGACGGTTGAATTATTGTAACAGTTGCTATACATGTAAGTTTGCAATTCTGGAACCAATTTCCAAAACATTATGTAGTGTACAGTAACATTTCCTTAAACTTAATTCTATTGCAATTTTTGTGGTAATGTTGAAAAATGTTTCTGTGACTGCATGTGACCTCATTTGACCATCTGGAACTAGAAGATTGGGTCATACATGTATAATATAAACACCAACGAAATACCAAGTGCACTTTCACTCGAAAGGAAAGGAACTTTATTTAAGTGTCTAGTTGTTCTAGCGCTCAGGAGCACTAATTAGGGACACTGTAAACTGAAATGAACAATGAAAGTAAATCAAGTCAAATGTTGGTTTTTGAGGAGAGGGGAAACCGGAGTACCCGGAGAAAACCTCTCGGTGCAGAGTAGAGAACCAACAAACTCAACCCACATGACGCCGAGTCGGGGAATCGAACCCGGGCCACATTGGTGGGAGGCAAGTGCTCTCACCACTGCGCCATCCCTGCATCCCACACGTAAAGATAACATGTTATCTTCACACGTGAAAAGATAGCTCTTGCTATGGTTACATATACCGGGTAAAACACGCCTTTCAAAGCCTTTTGGGAAATGATTTAGTATTTCATGTTTAATATAAAATAAAAAATAATTTATTACAAGGCTGCTTGGAGAAACGAAATTTCTCTTCTCGTCTCGTGTTGAAAAAAAATTTTCAACACTCGAAGAGTAATTTTATATCTCGGCGCGGCCATGTAATATCCTCTATTTCTTTCTGATTTTTATAAATTTCAGGTGATTGGCTTGGTTGGAACTGTTCACAGAATTACAGAGCGTGGTGATGTTAGAGTACAGTACCCTGGTTTTGCAAACAGGTGGACATTTCATCCTGCAGCTCTCACAAAGGTATTTTGGTGCAAACAGAGGTTTTCCAGTATTACTTTTGTGTTTGGGAACTAGTTGATTTAATTTGTATGATGATGGAAGTCTTAATACATTTCTAGAGTTTTTGATTGATTTTGCCAACAGTGCAGCCATATGAATTCCTTTACGATGTTAAATTATGTGGTTTTGGTTGCCATGCTGTGTATGATCACAGTGACAACTTGGGGGCAATTAACTAGTGATCAGAAGCAAACGTAGCCAACTATCTGCTTACTGTTATTGTGTTTTAAGATCCTTCTCAAAAAAAAAAAAAACGTTTCAATCTTCTAGTTTTTAAAGATTTTAGAAAACCCTCAAAGGTCTTGTGAGGTTTTCTATTTGACAAGTAACTTGTTGTAGTGTGTTATGTAAAGTTTGTCCCCTTTCAGATTGATGAATTTCATGTCAATGACAGAGTGCGTGTAATGAAGGACAAAGAACTGGTCAAAAAACTCCAGCGTGGGCATGGCGAGTGGACAAATGAGATGACTGTGGTAATTTTCAAAGATTTTATTTTCATTTTGGTACAGTTTTAAGCCAGTGAGTTGTGTGGCACGATAAATTTTATATGTAGAATGATGTGTTCTGACTAACATCAGAGAATTTTACTCGTCATTGCTCAGGGCTCCAGCAGTTCAGGAGTCAATGGATTAACCTCTACATCACTCCAAAGTCATGTCCCCTTTCAACCATTGATTCCTTAAGGAGTGAGACATAATAGATTGTACTCTGTCAAATGCCCTGCGATTTTACATATCAGTGGAGGTGGTAATGGGTTATGAAGGATGATTAACTATGCGTATGTACATGTACACTCAGCAACACATACTTGATGAAGCAAAAAGTATGTTGTGTACCAAGGAGGTAATCACTTATTTTGTGAGTGTCTCTATAAGCTAGCAAAGGCAATGAACACATAGTTTGTTTTAAAGCTGAATGAAAGATGTATGTTTGGGAGGTCTGGGTGCCATTATACCTGTAATTGCCAGTCCGTGGAGAGTAACAGTCTCTATTGGGTGGCATTTCACGAGGAGCAGCAGAAAATACAGATGACCAAAGAAAAGAATTTTGAGCAGAAAACTGTTCGCTTTCAATGCATAAACGTTTATGAAGGTTTTGTTGGTATTATATATGTTTAGCTTCTTACATGTGGTGCATGGCACACAGGGAAATGATCATTGCTTTTGGATCTCCTTTTGCAAGATAAGGTGTAGTTAAGTCTCTAATTTTTATTCTATCAATGACTCTAAATTCCTATTTTAATTAGGTAGTTCGTTTTGTTGTGAAAAAGGTTCTTGACTCATTCATCCTGGTAAAGTATGATTATTTCACAATTATTCACCAAAGGCGAATAATTGTTTTAGTATAATTACACAGGTGATTATTTCAAAAAAGAGAAAAAAAAAAACACTTCAACGCGAAATCATCTTCACTTACAGTGGCAAAACGACTACTGGCAGCCATTTTGTCTGTCGAAGTGATTATCGGCTGATAATCCGAGATAGCGAGCCAATGAGAGTGCGTGGTTTTGTATAATCACCTGTGTATTTATACTAAAATCAAATATTCCTGTTTGTCCTCTGTGATTATCACTCACAGCAGCCTGCTCAAAAGGTGACATGTATAATTACTGACTAGTTGACCTTATGGCTTGATGGAGACTTGTTAGTATGGAGTTGATTAGCACCGTGATCTTCCGGTACATCAAAATTAAGTGGCAACATTGTGAGACAAACAAGGGCACTGGAGTGTAAAGGTTAACGTCATGGCTCAGGCTTGTTCATTCATTTCTTCAGGCCTTAGACAAAGTTGGTCAAGTCTTGAAGATTTATTCTGATGGTGACGTCCGAGTTGCAGTAGCAGGACATCACTGGACGTTTAATCCTGCAGTACTTGTGAAACAATCATCTCCTGCTGCTGCAAAGGGAGGCCAGTTAAATTCACCTCAAAGCCAGCAAGCCACGGCATGCAATGAGTTGCAGGGAATCTTGCAGCCCTCTTCATCTACTACCTCATACTATGCATTGCAGCGGCAGCAACATGGTTATTCGGCTTTGGAGGAAAACAGAAACACTCACCAGCCCCAGAGAGAAATAGGTACTGTACTACTCTCTGTGATTTGAGCACAGCCTGCTTTTGATTAGAAAAACGAGAAAGAAAAAGATGGCAAAGAAGACTCAGTCTGTCAAGTAATAATATGACACGCAAAAAAAAATGGCCTCGAAAATCTGTGAATCAAATGAACCTACATTTAGTTCAGTTGCCTCACTCTAATGGCGTAGTTCTGCAAAGTCTCTCATAAGTCAGTGGTAAATTATATAAAGTAGTTATTAGAAGGCCATATCTTGATCTCCTGTGAGGGATATCAGTTTACTTTTTTAAAATTTTTATGTAGTTGTCACTAATGTACATCTGAGAGTGTTTAGAACCATTTCGTTTCCTAAATGCTGAAAAGTCATTTTGCTAATAGATATATGGTAGAAGATCCTTGAAGCCATAGCCACCAAATGAGATGAGAGAAATGTTTTGTTTTTGTCATGTTCCATTTACATGTACCCTCGCAGGATTTGAGCTAGGATTTGATCACTGGGGGACAGTTTGTCCCCTTGGCTAAAATTGTGAGGGACATTTTCTTTTTTAGGGCATAGTTAATCGAGGGACTGGTTATGAAACCTTAGAACTTTCAAAATCGAGAACATTGTTGTTGCAATCGATGTTGAATTGACCGTGACCCTGCACAATCTTTTGTTTTCGCTTCGCACGGGTTCGCAAAATTAATTAGTTGCGCATTCTCGAAAAAGGTGTGTTTTGTGCAGGGTCAAGGCCAAAAGTACGGACAAAAACAGGAAACAAAAGAACTTGTCCACTTTCCATCTCCATGCACTAACTATGTTTAGGGAGACCGTCAATTTTTTTCAGTTTTCTTACGTTCAAACAAAGAAACAGGCAAAACGACAAAAAAATTTTTCAACCTGTTACTTGTAATCAAAAAATTAATTTACAAACAGGAAAGTTAAGAAAAATGGTGTGAATCGCTTTCGATTGGTCATAGTGTTGTCTAATAGCACTACGCAGTGACGGTGTTGCTGAGTGTAACCCCCATAGTTTCTTAATAACCACATCCACGTATTCTTTACAGTCTCTGTGCCTTAGAAGAGTCGAGGGTTCTAAAATTTCTACACCCTAACCTTTTTCCGATGCAAAGGGCCTTGTGTTCTTAGATTTCGGACAAAAACAACAGAACATCGCCTCCTTTTCATAGCGCAACTACGTGTGATCTCGCAACCAAGTTTTCTGAAAAGATGGTGCTTTCATTGCTTTCCTTTGATCCTCATCTGTTTCTTCCTCATAAATACACTGTTCTTCTTCTGTATTTTTTTCTCTGATCAATCTGGCTTCCATTTGAAGCGAAAAAGCGATGTATTGTACTAATACGTTTTCGCCGTGACATTTTAATTCCCAGATGCGTGCATTACGCTTGGTGAAAAGTGACTTTAAAATGAACTTAAAACACACGATAAAATTCCTCCTACGGGCTGTGTACAAAATTGAAATGAAATCATGATCCTAGGTGTATGACAGAGGTGATTTCAGTGTCATTTTACTGCAATTTCTTCATTGCCATAATCAGATTTGCTATGCGTTAATTTGTACCCAAACTGCAGCTTATTGTCAGTGGCAACAGGTAATACATTGGATAAGCACACCTGGTTTATACTCTCTCTATGGGCAAAAATGAAGTGTGGCTAATGTTGTAGCATTTTCTTTCGTGTCTTTGTAGATGAGTCATTGCGCTCCCTTTTGGATCATCTCCGGATCAACAGCTCAACGGATGTTGGATCCATGATCGTGAGTGAGGCAGGGCAAGGTCATGTTGATGAACTGAAAAGGATGTTTAAAGCACATCCAGACAAGGTACATAGACAATGTAGTTTTTATTTTTGCAACTTTATTTTTTTTGCCCATAACGTTAAGTGAAACGGCCATAACTGTATAATTAAAGTTGTCAAGCCCATCTTCAGGGGGCAAGTCATGGGATGCACGTCGTTTGTTACTGCAGATATTCTCGCTAAGTTTTTTATCCTTGCTTAACAGAACCTTTGGTGTCACACTTTTATCTCGATCCACTTCGTTATTATTCTGCTAGTTTCTTTCTGCATAATTTGTCCTTTTAAATGCATGCTCATTTTGAATGTAGTTTTATGGTAGGCTTCAAGTGAAGTTCATGTAAAGTAGTTTTTCTATCTGGAATCCATGCAATGTTTCGCCTACAACATTCACTTGTAACTTTCATGTTGATTCCTGTCCCCTTTGTTCATTGTTGTAACAAATATTTTCTTTTGTCTCAATTTTAGCAACTATTACTATTTATAAAGCACTGAAAATCTTTGATGTAATGAATTTCATTATTTGCTTGTTTTAACAGGTAGACGTCGTTCGATCAGATAAGACAGCTCTGCAGATTGCCAGCCATCAGGGATTCACAAGTGTCGTGGAGCTTCTTGTTCAGATGGGCGCCAATGTCAATCTTCAGGTAGTATTAAAGATTCTACCACTTGTGATTTTCATTCATTAGTGTTTTCATATGATTGCATGTTTCCTTATTACAATAATTTATAGCAATTATTACTATTGTTCATAATAAGTTCACTTTATTGGATCAATCCAGCATCCACTGCAAAAAGGACAGAATTTCATACATCAAGTTACCCGAACAACATCGATTAATACATCTCAAATTTGTTTGAAGGGGACTTGTATGCCCAAGCCATTACCGTTGAGCGTTATAATGATTGCATAAACCTAATGGTCTGTTTTTGCAAGCAATGACTGCAATAATGACTTGCAAAGATCAAGTAAGCAAGAAAGCAGAGCTGTATGCTATCATATGTACATGCTCCTGGAGACTAGCGGCCGCCCCACATAAGCATTAATTGAGCCTGGGGAATGACTGCTGGCCAGCACGCACTGTCTGGAGGTTAACTTTGCCTAAATAAAATAATTTAGCCTCATTAAACCCGGTAGTCTGTTTTGGCAAGGATGGGCCAACTTTAGGAGACAGTGCAGCCCGGTAGTTGGAGCGCCTGCCTTGATATCTGAAAATACCAGGTTCAAATACCCGTTCTGACCACTCGTCGAATTTGTTCCTGGTATTCCATGGTTCATTCTTAAAGGCCGGGACACACTAGGCGATAAGTCACAGGAACAAGTCGCCGCAACAATTCGCCTCGTGTGACACGGTTAATTTTGTGAAAATCATTGTTGCTGCGGCAGCACTTTGTCGCTGCGATCAGTTGCATGAATTCAAACCTGCGACTGATCGCAGCGACAAAATCAGCGAAAGCAGCGTTGTCGCACCGTGTGCATACCTTCGGCAACGCGTCGATTCGATAAAATACAAATGAACCAATGAGAGAGCGTCATATGGTCCGCCGTATTGAATTAGAACACTAGTTCGCATTCCCCCTCATATGAGATCTTTTCGTGAGCACCGAACAGGCGTCGTGTCGCAGCGATTTGTTTTGCAAGTAGTACGCACCTAGCGACTTGGTGCGGAGACCTGTCGCTGCGACTTGTCGCCTGGTGTGTCTCGGGCTTAACAGTTGTTGCTGTTCTGTTCTATCGTTTCATTGATTGTGTTTCAATGGACCTGAAAAGCCCCTATGGAAGTTGCTCAGTTAAGTACCTCTTTGTATTTTGTATTTAACTTTGGCTTTCGTGAGCCAATCGCAGCCCAGGACTAGATCAATCTTGCTTCTGACTCATCGCTCGATCAATCTTGCTTATGTGCTGATCATTTTTTTTTTTAGGATAGTGAAGGAGACACTGCTTTGCATTATGCAGCCTTTGGGTAATTTTGATTGTTCAGTTGATTTTTTTTTTAATTACGGTGCCTACTATTATTGCGCATACGTTCTGCGCATCTCTAGATATTCGGGTTTCCTATTGATGTTGCTTACTAATACAGTGATATTTTGCGCAGTTTAAAACTATCCGGAGAAAGTACATCTTGGGATCCATAAAGAAAATTGGGGGTAACCATGAATTTTTGAGAGATAAGTAAGGTTTAATTTGAGAAAGAACCCCATCCATTGCTTTGTATTTTAAAGCTTTTTACAAATATTACTCACCAATTGTCTTCGAAAAGTGTGTGGTTACCCCCAATTTTCTTTTTGGATTTCAGTAGCACTTGTTAAAATCTACATTTCCTGCATAATCATAAAACGGGGCAAAAATACCTTTGAATTAGTACGCACCGCCCTTAATGCTTATTTGTGCACCCTAAGACACTACATTTTCTTTCAGTGTAAATACATTATTTGTGGACTCTTCTAGAGTGGTTTTCAATTGAGTGTCGAAAGTTATTAGTGAATTACTTTGGTTTTGCATTACTTCACTCAGTGATTGGTTCAA
>NC_090871.1:58171134-58216200 GCF_036669935.1 Montipora foliosa
GATTCGCATGTTGAGTTTGTTGGGTGTGTATCTGCTCTTATAGGTTTTTCTCCGGGTATTCCGGTTTTCTCTTCTCTTAAAAAAACAAGTTTTCGTTTTCTTCTTTTGTTCAACTTTCCAGTAACTTCGGATGGCTTATGAAGAAGTCAGAAAACTGAAAATGCAGCTTAGTTCAGTAAACGTTTACCTGGAGAAGTCCCATCATATATGTTTGAAACTTTAAGGTTAAGTAGCCAAATGTGTCAGTGGTGTAGCAGCTCTCGTAACCTGCTATTGTTTGGTATTGTAAGCAGCCTCTATTGTTTTAATGTCGAAGTCATTGTTCCAATTGTTTAGTCTTTTGTTTTTGGCAGAAAACTATTAGACAGGGAAGTGTTAATTTTATTTGTCCTGAATCACGAGTGGGGTTGTGGAGGGTAAACCTTTTGAATTTTCAGCTCAAGAACGAGGCATCAAGGGCCAATTTGAATAAAAACAAAAGAATATTTAAATGACGGCCATTTTGGAATAAGTCTATAATAGGCCACTTTGGAAAATACCATAATACTCTTTGTTTGTCCCCCCAAATTTTGCATAAGCATTGTTTCCAGTTTCTCTTGTAATAACAATGGTCCCAAGAGAAAACAAAAACAATGCTTATGCAACATTTGAGGGGACAAACAAAGAGTATTATGGTATTTTCCGAAGTGGCGTATTGAATAAAATTTGAATGGAGTATGATAGATAGGCTGAATTATACTTCCGTTGATCATAATTAACGTTGAGTGTGAACACGGCTTAAGCATTTCCTACTTACTTCTAACAAGAAGGTTAGTGTTATTTTTACGTCAGGGTAAATGCAGTAGTTTATCCTAACTTGGGGATCAGCATTTGGGTACACGTGGTGACATTAATTGTCTGTATTCCGAGACACGGGTGGTGTTGAAGTTGGGCAGAAGAGCAGAGCAAGGGGACACTTCATGACGCTTATTGAAATCCGTGTGCATCTGATACTGTTTGCCCGCCGCGAGGGTATCTAAAGCCGTAATTTTATTTTCCTCGCGACAGGGCGGTATCTTTGATAGTGGAAAAGTGTCCAGATCTGTTAAACATTGTCAAAGAAGATGGATTTTCAGCTCTCCACTTGGCTTCATTAAATGGACATTTTGCCGTTGTCAATGCTCTTATTGAGGTACGTAACGATAGTGATTATTTCGCCAGTTTTGGCGCTCAATTTGTACCAAATAATGCAAAGTTTAACACATTCTGACAGAAACATCTCTAACTTTTTTGTTGAAAGTGGAAGTCGGTTTTTCATTCCGCAACTTGTGTGGCAACTCTTTGCGGCATCAGCCAACGAAAATGTGCCTTTTTTTTCTTACGTGATCATCACGTTAGTTATAAGGAAATCAAGAAATGTCATTGGTTAAAAGAGGAATAACATCGTGCTGCACGTGCGGCACGTGCGGTACTCTTCTTAACAACGACGTGAAATCACCAAATTCGAGGTTTTGACAACAACTTGAGTAAACAAACGTGAACCTTTCACCCTGTGTTTGTACTCTGAAAGTTTTTTTTAAACTACTCAGGCTGCTTTCTCAACTGCAAAGAGTACTCTTTTTCAAAATCGTCACTTAAATCTTAGTGCTTCCACAAATTTTCCTGTTAAAGAAATACATGTTGTTATCGGTGGTAACTCGGAAGGACTCGAGAAATAATCCGAATGCTCCTTTGTAGGAATCGACCTGCGACCTTCCGATTACCAGTTACTAAATCGTATCTTTTCGGTTACTCGAGGATACTCGGAAAAAAATCCGAATGCTCCTTTGTAGGAATCGACGTGCGACCTTCCGATTACCAGTTACTAAATCGCATCTTTTTGGTTATTCGGGGATACTCGGAAAAAATCCGAATGCTCCTTTGTAGGAATCGACCGCCGACCTTCCGATTACCAGTTACTAAATCGCATCTTTTTGGTTACTCGGGGATACTCGGAAAAAATCCGAGTGCTCCTTGGAGGAGTGGAACCTACGCCGCCGAACTATACGTGGGAGGCCTCTTTTGAGTGATCCTCGACCAATTTCGCTGCTAACTGTCTAACGTTACTTGGGTTTTTCTTCTAAACAATTTTCAGGCTTATCCAGATATTGATGTCAACCTCCGAAACGTTCGGCAACAGACCCCGCTTCTCCTTGCTGTTGATAAAAGACACGTGACCATCACTAGGCTTCTCTTGCAAAACGGAGCACAGGTCAATTTACAGGATGACGTTGGCGATTCACCGCTTCATGTAGTCGTTATGTACCATTCAATGAAGTCTGCGGGGAGTAATGTATCGAGGAAAGAGGTAGGCTTCGATCAAAGAACGTTTTTGAAATCAAAGATGGCCGTTATAGCAAGCCTTGGCCATCTCTGAGCTCGCTTTAACAGTGCAATTGGTATCATCTGATGTTTATTTATGGTGGGGAAAGTGTCGGGTCGGTGATTGTTTTTATCCAAGCTTCATCTATGCTAAGGTGGAGTGTTTCACAAGCCTCCACCTAACGGACCAAAAACGGGTTTACCGGATTAGTTTCGAAGCTGTTTTGTTTCCTCCCCTTCCTCCTCCGGGGGATTTCAAAGGTGATAAGTGCATATCTAGTAGAACACCTGAGTTAACCAATCACAACAGGCAAAAAGCACAATCCACTTGTGTGGTGTAACAATTGCTTCGTATTTCTGCTTCAGCTTCAGCTTCGTTGGGTGGTGCGCGTCTTTCGGAGCTGAAGCTGCTCGGTTCGATCCCCAGTTACTGCGGCCACAGTCATGAAACAATAAGAAAATATTTGCTAGGGCCTGGTTTTCACTAGCGACGCAAGCGAGAAAACCGAGAAAACGGGGTTGATACAAGTATAAGCACAAGCGTTGTGTGAAAACGAAACACAGCATAAGCACAATGAAATGTGCTACGTGAGTCCAATTAAAGCGCTCGTTCCATATTCCTCGCGTCTGAGCATTTCAACAAAGCGGCAGAGGAGGCCGGCGTTGCTGTTGATGCTTGTGTCGACGTTTTCACTTAGCATGAGTTATACTTATGCTTGCGCTTGTGTTTGCGTCGCTAGTGAAAGTGGGTTTGTTTTGTTGATACTAGAGCGATTTTCATTTAAGTGTCGAAAGCAATTAGCGAATTACTTTGGTTTATGATTACTTCACTCAGTGATTGGTTCAAACTTCTCGAGCCCCTTTTTCAACCAATCAGAAGTGAAACCAAAACCAATCGTGGCTCGCGCGTGCACATTTTCCCGCGCTTTGTATCGACAACGTGTAATTACTTCGAGTTTTGATTGGTTTACTGGATTGTCTCCGTCCTGTTTGATTGGCCAAAGTAATTACTTTGGTTTTGGTTTTACGACACTCATTTGAAAATCTCTTTAACATGGTAGCGTTTATTAATTTTTTTTCGAACACCATCTTGGCCGCCTTAAAATCGTGTGCATCCGCTCTGTAGATGTGAATAGCTTCAAAGGGGGTGTGTCGCGAAATTTAGCCAAATTCAGTGGAAACTGGAGGGAACCAAATCAAGCGAAGCGTAAAAATAACTGCTTAAAACATTGAAGGAAGGTTTGAATAGAACAGAAAAGTGAATGAAATGGATTGACGCAGCTTCGCAACCCACAGAGCTAATAACGTTGAATAAAGTGACTTTACCTTTCAGTTGCCTGCAACTGATCCAACATTTGTGATAACCAAGTTACTTGTGGATCATGGCGCAGACATCAGTCAAATGAACAAGGATAACAAGACACCGCTACAGCTGTGTAGAGATCAAAGACTGAGAGAAATTATGCTATCCAGATCCGACACTGAAGCAGAGTGAGTAAACCAACATTTCTGTTATCTTTATGTGGCGTCTCTGACTCATTTTGACTTCTGTTTTTCTCACTTGAGAAATTCGTGTGGCTCGTACATAAATTTCGCGGACAAATTCATTTTAAAAATGTTTACACCAGGTGGATCTTAACAGGAAAACATTTAATATTTTAGGTGCACTTTAAATGTCTTATTATTTTTTTTTTCGAGTAGCCTATCAGGAATAAATTCTGAAGCAGCCACCCCACCCTCCCTGGATTTGACTGACTCGGCTCAGGCTACATCGTCGTCAAGCGTTACCAAGGAAACAGACGTAAAGTGTCGTTTGTGTGGTATTCCTGCTAATGCCAAATTTAACCCATGTGGTCACATGTTGGCTTGTTTGGAATGTGCTTCAATGTTGAGGAAGTGCTTTGTTTGCAAGGTAATGCATGTTTGCAAATTATATTTAAATAATAGAGAGAAACTTGAAACGGCAATCGTCAGTTTGCCGTTCACGTAAAATGGAGTGGAGCTTGTGACTTTTACGTCGCGTGACCCACTGCAACTCGGAATGGACTCTGTTAATCTCGAGTTTTTAGTTAACAAAAAACGACAACAAAAACTCAAAGTCTCTTTTAAACATTGTTTGTTGAAAAAGACTCTATAAAATGAAAATCCTTAGCCGCCAAATTGTGTGAGTCAACAGAGAATCAACGTGAGTTCATGAAGAAAATTGTGGTAAGGAGTCAGTTATGAACGATCTATAACCATGAAACCTAAGTTTTCCTTGTTTGACTTGCCGGAAATGGTTTTAGGGTTCTTGTTTGCCACAATCAACTTGTTTTGTAGAAGAAAAACGAGAAGAAATTTTCAGGTATACGGCAAACGCGAAAATGCCTACTTTCACTGAGAAACGGCAACCGGTAAACGCGAAAAATGGCGGGAAAATAATGGTCGCGTGGTCACTTTTGCCGTTCGCGTTTCATGTAATCGTGATGTTAAATCTCTGGGTTGTCAGCAAGTTTCTAGGTCCTATTTTATTTTTAGCTGCTCTCCGACTCGCGGGACGGGCTTCGGGTCTCTTTTGCAAAGAGACAAGGACACCTCAATGGGTCTTAAAAAAAACAATCCGAAATACGAAACGATTACCTTATTCGTGTCTTTTCAATCGTTTCTACTTAGTTTGATACTGGTTTTTAAAGTGGTAATCAGCTAAAATGATCCAAAGGGCCACTTTCAAAAATGCCATCATACTCTTTGGTTGTCTTCCAATAAGTCGCATGAGAAACTGGAGGCAACTGAATGCGAACTTTTGGATGGCAAACAAAGAGTATTATAGTATTGCTTTGTTTTTATTGTGGAAGTGCACTTAGCTATCAAGCTAGTTCACAGACACTCCACTTTCAACAATCTGAAAGATACAACTCAAACTTAACAGAAATATGATTAAGAACCCCAACTGGCAGGAGACAACCAGTTGGCTAATTTACAAAGCGTGGCTGAGTTGAATCTGGGGGCCGTTTCTCGAAAGTCCCGAACCTTTACGGGCTATTTTCGGGTATGGCGCAGTGGTGAGAGCACTCGCCTCTCACCAATGTGGCCCGGGTTCGATTCCCGGACTCGGCGTCATATGTGGGTTGAGTTTGTTGGTTCTCTAATCTGCACTGAGAGGTTTTCTGCGGGCACTCCGTTTCCCCTCTCCTCAAAAACCAACATTTGACTTCATTTACTTTCATTGTTCATTTCAGTCTACAGTGTCCCCAATTAGCGCTCCAGCGCTAGAACGACCAGACACTTAAATAAAGTTCCTTTCCTTTCCTTTCCTATCACAATTCCCTTTGTAACTCAAGAACGCCGCGGAGAGCATTTAATACGTCAAACTTTATAGTTATTTTTACTTTTGTTACCTTGAAAACATGTTAAAAGATCGGCTTTCCAAAACAAGCGTTTGGCAATTTCACAGGTAGCTTTTTGGGCCCGAAAATTTTTCGGGACTTTCGAGAAACGGGCCCCAGAGGTCAGAACGGGATTAGAACCCGGGGCAACTGCATGCAAACCTAACGCCGTAGTCAATAGACCACGCTGCCTCCCTTAGTATTCTGCCCCTACCCCCCCCCCCCCTCCCCCAAAGTATTGTTCAAAGAGGCTTATACTAAAAGAACATCCCATAAAAAGTGCTTGAGTCACACGACGTCTCTTGCTTTATGTCTTTACGACAGGCTGTGGTTCAGTCATTCAACGAGATACCCCAGGAAAGAGATAGTGAGGAGTCACTCTGTATCGTTTGTTCCGATGAGCCGCCATCTGTTACGTTCGAGCCGTGTGGACACATGATTGCTTGTAAAGGTTGGTAGGGTTGTTTTTTTTAGACTTTCTAATATTCTCGGACAAGGATGATAACGTTAACCCCGTCTCACATCACTTGCGTGAGACGTAAAGAACCCACACACTGTTCGAGAAGAGTCGGGGACGTAGTCCCCGGTATCTCACTTTTCTGTTCTGGGGGAACCTGTGAAATGTACTTGTTATTTTAAAAGTTAAGAATGTAAAATGCACGGCTGCCAGGTGCTCCATAAAAGCAGTCTGGCAAAGTTCCCCACAAAGGACCAATTGTACATTGGTCTTGAAAAGACCCTAGGAGAGTAATTCTCCCCCCCCCCCCCCTTCCCTTCCCTGTGCCATACTTGTTACATACTACTTACTATGCTGATACTCTTTGCTTAAACCACTTTTTTGCGCAAGAACGCTTAGAGAAGGCTTCTTGTTGGAACGATTGCATAAATTACAAATTTAAGAGAATTTTTTGAAATGACGAAACAATTTAAACAAAAAACTATGGCTATTTGACATACTAAAATGTAAAGTCTTAAAAGTATACCGGTCTAATATTATTAACAGTAACTTCATGTCTAAGGTTATCAACAGTTCTCGGAAAAAAATAGAATAGTTAGAATAGGGGTGCAGGGATGGCGCAGTGGTGAGAGCACTCGCCTCCCACCAATGTGGCCCGGGTTCGATTCCCAGACTCGAAGTCATATGTGGGGTTGAGTTTGTTGGTTCTCTACTCTGCATCGAGATGTTTTCTCCCCTCTCTTCAAAAACCAACATTTGACTTGATTTGCGTTAATTGTTAATCAGTTTGCAGTGTCCCCAATTAGTGCTCCAGCTCTAGAACGACTAGACACTTAAATAAAGTTCCTTTCCTTTTTCAAAATATCAGGGCCAAGATAATTCTTAAATTTACGAACCTTGGGAGAATAAGTTATCCTATTCTGTGCATACTTTCTCCAGTTCAACCGCGATAATACTGGCCTATTCTTGCAATATTTCAGTCCTTCTTTGTGATTTTTTCCAGTGGCTAATTATTCAGGGTTCTCAATAAGTTTTGGGAGTAGACGGCTTAAATATAAAAGTAGGCGGCGGGAGAAGCGCTTCATCATTGTTTATAGCAAGTTTATGACCGAAAAGTAGACGGCTCTAAATTTAAAGTATGCTGATAGTCTACGTAGCTGGTGGGATATTCTATCACGGGAATAATTAAAAACACTTGCGAGCACTATGGTTTTGGCCGTGAGCTGGCCGCGACTGGCATGGGGATTAGTAATTTCCACTCGCGACCAAAACAACGAAGCAACCATCGATTTATTCCTCCGTTTTTATGTAATCGTTGCTGATCACTCTCGTGATCAGTAACCTTGTTTTCCCACCGAAACAAAAGAAAACGTTTGCACGATAGAGCGGTTTTCAATTGAGTGTCGTAAAACCAAAACCAAAGTAATTACTTTGGCCAATCAAAAAGGACGGAGACGATTCGGTAAACCAATCAAGACTCGAAGTAATTACATGTAGCCGACACAAAGCGCGGGGAAATGTGCACGCGCGAGCCATGATTGGTTTTGGTTTCACTTCTGATTGGTTGAAAAAGTGGCGCGAGAACTTTGAACCAGTCACTGAGTGAAGTAAAATTTATAAACCAAAGCAATTCCCTAATTTCTTTCGACACTCAATTGAAAACCACTCTAATAGAACCAATTCCCGGAGGATTAGTTGGGGACACCAACATGGCTGCCGTTCCATTGTTTAAGGATACCAACATGGCCGCCGTGACGTCACGTGAAGATACTATATATGTTGATGAAGTGCAAATTGTTGACAAAGATTCTCCCATTTTCTTGCTTTTTTTTCTTTAGATTGTGCTGTGCGGATGAGGAAGTGTTTGAAGTGCAAGGCAACTATTACACGAAAAATATCAAGTAGTATGTGGATCTTCATTTCTACCTCTTTTAGAGATAATGTCTTTGTTGTTTCTGTGTGGATTGTTTTTTCGCTCGAGTTCTTTCGAGCTCAAAATAAAACAAAAACTTAGAAAAGAGACATGTATGATACATTGTCCGCAAAACGCCAGAAAACAACAGTTCCACTGGAGGAAAAAGGAATGACCTTGCGCGCTCTGCAAATGAAGTGCGTTTGGCAGCAGTCCAACTTGCCAAACTGACCACATTCAATGATTTTAGAAGTATTGAACATACCACGATAAATTTCTTCTTTAAATTTTAAAGTCGTTCATACCAATTCGTTTGCTGAATTTATATTTATGGGTAGCGAGCGTTAGAATGGCGCCGGTGGGTGTTGGAGTATATTCCGTGTGAACGGCAAAGAATACTTAGGTAGACTACACCTAAATCGTGTTTATACTTATTTCCTCGTGTAAACGTACATCATCGTCAATTGCATGCATGCACTGAAGCGAACTGACAAAGATTCTCTGTTTGGCAATGTTCTAAATGTAAGCAGTGCTGCCCAGTGGTTTGGGTGCTTGCCTTGAGATTAGGAGAACCCCGAGTACAAGACTCGTTCTAACCACTCGTTGAATTTGTTCCTGGTAGTCCCTGGTTCAACGTCTTGGCTACGCTTGTACATGTGAATAGCCAACTGGTTTGCCTCCCCGGCCAGTTGGGATTCTTAACAGTTTTTGTTCTGTTCTGTTCTGTTCTGGTTTCATTGGCCCTGAAAAGCCCCTATGAAGAGTGATCAATTAAGTACCGCTATGTATGTAAAATATTTGTGTATCTTTTTACAGAAGAACCATCTGTGCAAGTTGCAGAATTGAGCGAAAAAGACGAAAAATATTTGGAAACTCTTCATTCGCTGCTGACCTTGCAAGCGCACGTCAGAGAAATCGAAGACGCAAATATGTGTGCCATATGTTTGGAAAAACGCCGCAACGTTGCCTTCATGTGTGGCCACGGCACATGCGCAACTTGCTCTACCTCCCTGGAGATTTGTCCCATGTGCCGGAAACCCATCGATAAGAAAATAACGCTGTTCAACTGATCCAAGAGATTTCTCCCGCAAATGTTTGATGGCAGCATAGTGCTGAATACTCTTCTTATTTGGGCATTTGTACCCAGAGAAAACTTATAAAAAGCATTAGTTAAATCTGTTTAACGGGAATCGAAAGGTGCGACCTTCCTATTGATTCTCGATTGTATTTGGAATTGAGAAAACCAAGACCTGCTTTTGACTGGAATAAGGTGAGACCAATTAGTATGCCTTGTTGGATTTACAGAAATGGGTTTATCAGCTGAGTTCGTATGGTGAAATAGCCACCGTAAAGAAATTCGAAAGCTGACGTTTCGATCGTTTGCCCTTTGCTAACGAAAGTCGGCAAACTGCGCACGAAGGTGCTGGTATTGATGCAAGGCGTGGGACTCGATCCTAGCTCACACGCGTTTTTCCGTGATTCACTTACTAACTATATGGGAGCCTGGAACAGGCTAATGACTTTTTGTAAAAAATATTTTATAAATTAATGCCGGGTATACATAGTAATTTTTGGCAAATTGTCAGTGGGATCAGAGTATTGGACTCTTGCTCTTGGTTTGTACACCAGCCCAGGAGTTATTTGGATCGATCTTTCGCTCTGAAAAAAAGAAAAAAGAAAAAAAGGAAGACTTTTTGGGTCAAACTCGGGAATGCAAATGATAGGTGTTGAAAGCCTATCAATTGGAAATAAATGGCCTTGATAACAGAATTGATTGGAAATCAGCACCGGATATCGAAAGTGCATTCGGTAGCTGTCTCTGGATATTGGAGCCCGATACACCTTGTGATCTGTTTGCAACTAAAAATCCGAAATGGTGCGAAGAATGATATTTTGATAATTAACCCAGTTCCTACGCAATAGTTTGTTAGCCTTTGATGGCGAGTATTTTCGCAATTTGTTAAACCGTATAAAGGTGGGGGTACACGTGAATTTGAATGGCATTTTAAGAGACTTAAAGAAGGGATAAGAGAAAGAAAATTATTTTGGAACACCAACAGACAGTTGCCCCCCCAACCCATGCAAGAGCACACCAGGTTGGTAGGGGAATGTTTGGGTGTCCATATATCAATGTTTAACTTCAAATGCTAATTTTCAAACTACATGAAATCTGAACTGTTCCTTATATCTCCAAATTGTACTACTCTTTTGAGAAAAACTATCTTCTCCCAAAAAATTTACAAAACACCTCAAAACATCGATTTGTGTTTTGAGCATAGGGTTTTTGTATTGTTTGAAACTCGAACGAGATATGTCCATCAAACCGATTTGAAGCGGCGTGGAAACGGCTTTCAGGTGAACCCCCGCCTTAAGGTGGCTTAAAATTGGGGACGCAGTGTAGGTAAATTAAATTGTTTTGTTAAGTCGTTTAAAACTTTGTGAAACAAAAAATCCACATTAATTTTGTGTGAAAGAGATGAAGTTATCGTTAATTAGTCGGGATCAGGTAATTTTGTATTGTTTACCAAAGAGTCACAGGCAGACCAAGTTTGATCCTGTGTGTAGTATGCCAAATCAAATGTGCGACCCTCATGTAATGCTACATTCTGTGCTAGCAGATGTCTCTTTTTTGCGTTCCCTGGGCTGACGATTGCGGGAAAAGAGACCTCTTCCTTGGGTCGAAACTGTGTTGAACATGCGCGGCGATTACTTAGCGACCGAACCACACGTGATACTTCACATGTTGTGCGGAATCACTTAAGGAGGCTCGAAATAGTTTCTCCTTTTTTCAAACAAATAAACATATTCTGTCCTTAGATACAGTTGGGGTAATCATATCCAGACGAAATTTGGCCAGGGTATTAAGTACTCATCGTTGATTTCCCACATTATATTTTCCTCCAAAATAACGTTACCATGGCAACGATACTAGGCATTATCTTTGAGCCTTAAAATCAACATATATTATCTTTTTTGACGAAACGGGACGATGAAATCTTCCCATTCAGCGTTACCAGGTAATGTTTCAAATAATCTCTAAAATATTTAAAATTCAACAAAATCTGTAGGCCAGTTTTTCGGAAAAATCAGGTTTTTTGAAATGTCTCTAATTTTTTTTTTCACCTACAGAATTTTTTTAAATTTGAAAGACAAACGTTTTAAATTAATCTAAGCTAACATGCAAAAAGCGAAAAAAAATCACCGTCCGAAAGCAGAAATATAAACGAGTAAAGTTGCAAAATCAGGAAAAATGAGGGGGTTACAAGATCAACGCATGCGTTATCCGTTCATTCGAGTACACGCGCGAGTGGAGCTACAGATAGATAGAGCTAGATTGATAGATAGTTTAATAAAAATATTTTTACAATGATACACTATATATACTGTGTTAAAGTACATGAGTATGACTAATTTAAATTTATTTCAAGTACTACAAAATGCTAAAAAACCAGAAGTCAGAACAATAAGCAGATAGCTAACACAGTGTTGTTGACTAATCGGTACATGGCCGGAATGAATGACCGCTGAAAACGCTTGGTGCGCACACCAGGGAGGTCGTACTTTCTATTTCTCCTTAGGTTATAATGGTTTACATGATTGGGAGGAAGTAAGTGGGATAGTTTGTGGTTATCAGAGATTACATTAAACAACTTAAAGCACTGTTCCTCGCGCCGAGACCGCAAATTGTCTAGATCATAGATACTTAAGCATTGGCCAACACAAACGGATTTAAGTGACCATTAAACCGGTTGTGTAGAATTTTCGTAGTTTTCGTGAATAGGAGATATATATATATATATATATATATATATATATATAATTCTTCATGTTTTTCATTCGACACAATTAATCAGTTGATTTACAGGATGGGTTTCATTTCTTCATTCTACGGTCTATATAAATAAGCCTGCATCATTAACTTGATCCCTCTAATTAGCTGATGCCTAAGTTGGTGTTTGCCTGTGAATCGTTAGTCGATCCTTAGGTTTAAGGCTATGAAGGGGTTTAGGCTTTCCCATCTCACCCGTGAAAGAATCCCGGGATACTCACGTTAGGCCAATTCACTATCTCGATAGCTGCGTTGCCAGCGTGGTTGTCCTGATGGTGTAGTGGTCATCACACCCTACCGGTGTTCAGGGGGACGTGGGTTCAAATCCCGCTCAGGGCAATTCTTTATGTTTTTCATTCGACACAATTAATCAGTTGATTTACAGGATGGGTTTCATTTCTTCATTCTACGGTATATATATATATATATATATATATATGGATATATATATATATATATATATATATATATATATATATATATATATATATATATATGGATATATGGATATGGAATATAATTAGGACGAAGGTGAGCGAAATTGGCGGTATTTGTTAATTTCTGGTGACCCATGTGAATCATGAGCTGACGCGAGTAGCTTACGAACTGCGTGTGTGGCTTACGCGCGCGCTAAGCTGAAAACCCTTTCGAGTTTCGAGTCTCCTTAACAACAGTGGAATGGACCTCTTTAGCTTGTACGTTTTGTTTTCCCATTTCAGACCACGTGATGTTCCCAAGGGAATTTTCTTTTTGTTTTTACATAAGTTATGCATACATATGCACGTGCAGAAGACGACATTTGAAAGAAACTGCTCCCTGGAGTAACATCACGTGGTCTTAAATGGGAAAACAAAAGGTACAAGCTAAAGAGGTCTACTGTAAAGGAATGCGCGAGACACAGTGGGCTCAAGGCACAGTCAGCAAACATATCATGGGGCATGCGTTTTGAACAATGCCATCCAAGGTCGTGGATGGCGGTTTGGACCAAAGTGCGTTTCGACCCATAGCAGAGGTGTCTTTTCCGGACTCGTCAGCCCAGCGAATGCAAAAGAAGAGACCTCTGTTAGCAGGGAAAATGCTACACTACGATGTAGCAACATTCTATATTTATTTACGGGAATTTAACCATTACTACATATTTTAATTTGTTAAGGACGTTCGCGCCAAAATCTTCCTACGGTGAGATTTTCTTCATTTCTCGCCTAAAGTTAGGTCATAAAGTACTTACTCGAAAAATGAAAAAAAAAATGGGGGTCACCGACTTTGTTTCGGAGAAAATGGCAGTGGAAAAATGCCTTAATTTCGAGAAGTCGGTCATAATAGCGAGATGTAGGCTCATCTGCTCATCCATCGAAAATCATAAAAATAAACTGTTGAAGTGAAAGTTTCCATGCATAGGTTTTTAGGAGTGAGATTTTTAGATAATTGTATGCCGCTAGGGATGTGTTAAACAGTAGAGTTCATCCTCGACGAGTGTTTTCGTAAGTTCTATCCGTTGCAACCACTACCGGAATTCGATAGCACGAGGAAAGAAAATGTTAAAAAAAGATAACTTCTTACGGTGAGAATTTTTTTATTTCATCATATTTTGTAGATAGTAAGTAAAGTAAGTGATTCATGATTTAAAAAATAGGGGTCACCGATGATCTGAACGAGTAAAATCGATGTGATTTTGCAAAGCTCATGGAAAAGTTCGTTTGTCACGCTTTTGCGTGACCTGTCGGGCAAGGACTGGAACCCCAGAGAGGATCGATCGTTGAAGAGATGAACGGTTTTTACCGAAAAAAAAAACCTTTTTCGAGCATAGCAACGACGTTTTAAGCAGGGGTCATCTTCATTTGGTTGGTGTTTTGTATAATATCTCCCCATTGCCGTCATGCTCATCCTCTGGAGTGTGTTTTTTGTGAAATTCAATCGCTGATAGTTTCCACGCAGGTCCGCACTATTCAAGGGGACGAGGACGAAAATACTGCTCAATTTTCACGAAAGTAAAGGAAAAGAACTTTAAAAACATGCATTCACTTTGAACGTAAGTTCGTAGGGTAATAAAAACATTAAAAAGAAATAGCCCCATTAAATTTACGCAACGGTTCGTCCACGACTTTTCCAAACTTTCAGCCACTAGTCTACTCGATCAGCTACCTTTTCCAGAGCTTTTCCATCCTCCCGCTCACTTCTCTTTGAAGTTTCATGATGATTCGGAAATAAATGTGCCATTCTTTTGCCGGCCTGTAATTTTTTCCTCGGCGTTTTTGTCGCCATGTTATTTTAACTGATGCTTGAAAAATTTGTATGAAAGTCAAGTAGACTAGTGCACGACTGATAAAACCTCGCGAATATCAGTCGTGCAGTAGTCTACTTGACTTTCATAAATATTTTAAATCAATTTTGACTGATCACGATCTTCTCTGATCCAACGCTGTGCAAGACTTACCGTCCACGGTTTTTGCAAAGGTTTTAAAACTTCAACTTCACTATTGCTCAAAGTAATGCGTGACATATTGCAGTCGCGTTACATGCGCAGTAACTTTGCGCACAAACAATTAGCGCGAACGTCCTTAAATAACGATAAAGATAAATTTGTAACTTAAATCAGAAAACAGCGAGTGATTTTCATTGGGCCCAGTACAAAATGAACTGGAGCAAAATCAAATAAAAGTGAAAATGGAATTCCTGTATGCCATCCCCATTCATTTGTTTGAAGATGAGCTACCTCGAAATTTTACACATAAGTTTGTGACTGTTAGATATGTTGATTATTTTGATGACGTCCGAAAAATCGAAAAAGAAAGCTTTTTTGAAAATATTGCTAGGTAACAGTGCTAGTGAGCAGGGTTGTTGCGTCGGTTGCTTTCTAGCAAATCTGCTGTTTCCTAAAGGAGAAACCGTCCCCGTCGTCGTTGCTTGAGTTCCCTAACAGGGAGCTTAAGATTTTACGACGGCGACGGCAACAACAACGCCACAAAACAATGATATCATTGGTTAAAAGAGCATAACTAATCGTGCTGCAGGTGCAGTACGGATTTAAGCACGTATTCTTGCGTTGCTCCGCATAAGGACGACGTGAAATTACCAAATTTGAGGTTTTGACGACAGCGTGAGCATGGAGACCATTTGAGGGGTCACCCAGACGTCATGCTAGCAATGGCCCTTTGGCTCACGCGTTGAATTGTTTTGTAATATCGTGTCCCGTTTTGAGGTCTGGTAATAAATCCAAGTAAAGCTATGATCCTCCCAGTTGTAAACGCAATTTTGGCAATTGCGTAGAGAACCTATAAAATTCAGGACTTCAACGGGGTTTGAACCCGTGACCTCGCGATACCGGTGCGACGCTCTAATCAACTGAGCTATGAAACCACTGACGGTGGGAGCTGGTCATTTGTGGATTCTAATGTTCCCGTGAGGAATGAATCAACGATGAATGATATAAGAAATTAATCACATATTGAACTGCGGATATGAAATCAAGTAAAGCTATGATCCTCGCAGTAATAAACGCAATTTTGGCAATTGGGTAGAGAAGCCTGAAAAACAAATGACCAGCTCCCAACGTTAGTGGCTTCATAGCTCAGTTGGTTAGACAACACGATCTCTTCCTGAAATGAAGGATTATCCTTCATTGTTAGTTTGCCTTAAGTGAAGTATTATCCTCCATTTTGATCACTCCGTCCCAGGACTTGTGGTAGCAAATAAAAAGAAAAAAAGTAAAAGCAACCCCTGGACAGGATTTGAACCCAGAGCACCTACTGCGGAGGAACTGTTTTAATCCACTTACCCGGCCGTTGAGAATTTTAAAAACGCGTTATAAGACTTTGCATGGGAAATAAAATACCGTCGATTATGAAGCCTAAAAATCGTTCAATTTAACGTTCATTCAATAAAATGAATAAAACTGACGCACCTCTGGTGTATTCTTGTGCCTTTTGGAGCTTATTTTACCGTTTCGGGAATTCCGTGTTTTCAATATTCTAAGACAAAGTCAAGGCTGCACACTAAGATTTCGACCGTAGTCAGCTCAGAGGCGGTTTGCGACTCGAAAATCCATCCTGGCCGCGATTTTTTCACGCAAAGCTGAAGCTCCATCATTTGCGAACCTCGGTGAATGTTTCGTCGTCAAAAATCCTCACGCACTTGGTTGGAAATGAGCATTTTCTGCTTCCGATTCCACGATAGCTGATGAATTTAACAGCCGCTTATAACCGAACAGGATACGGAGCTTGGGTCCGAGGTTAAATTTAATTCACCCGATGAGGTACATCCCCACAGCGGCTTTCTCGAACAGCTCCATGGTAACGAGTGACGCTGTGGGGATGGGGTAAGTGTGGACGAGCCATTTTGTGGTTCAAACTTAAAGGGATGTATTGCCACATTTGAAGAGATATCTACAATCAGTGACACATTGTTGGTACACTGACGGAATTAATCGAGCATCCCTCCCTCTCCCACCTTTCAATGTTGTTAAGAAACTAAAACGCACTGAACAGTTTGGATGCTTTGCGCAATCCAACATTGCACGGGGGAAAGGGGGTGGGTGTTCCAATGACTTATGACTGTGATTAGCTCAAGAATCGAATCGTTCTCACTATATCACTATTTACATCTCCTCAAACCAGCTTCTCCTTGTCTAATGTGACGTCACTGCGAAGATGGCGGCTCGCGGGAAGAAATGGTAATTTGCTGCGTTTCGCAGAATTGCAGCAAATTCTTGTTTTCATGGTTGACGACCATTTTGGCAGTTGCCATGGTAGTACAGATCAGAAATAAGGAAGGGACTGTATGAAGTAAAATCACTCTACACTGACTGTGCTGCTGTGTGGTTCTTGTATTTGCTCAAGTTTTATTTCATAGAGAAAATTGGGGGTAACCATGCATTTTTGGGAGATAATTAACCTTCAATTTGAGAAAGAACGCCATAAATGGCTTTGTATTTTAAAGCTTTTTACAAATATTGTTCATGAATTATCTTTGAAAAATGCGTGGTTACGCCCCGTTGTCTTTTTTGATTTCAAAAGCACTTGTTAAGATCTACATTTCCCGCATAATCATAAACCGGTGCAAAAATACTATTGAATTAGTACGCACCGTCCTTAAGATCTGCTTTTCCCGCATATTCAGTAAACCGCGCAACAGTACCTTTGAATTAGTAGGCACCGTCCTTAATGGCTATCAACCGTGCCTTCCACCTCTGCGACCCGGGTTCAACTCTCGGCCCCGAGATCGTATGTGGGCTGAGTTTCGGTCCATCTCAGCCCGATTCCTCCGGGTACTCCGGTTTTCCTCCCTCAGCAAAGTCGACTCCCAGCCTATTCCATCTGGCTGTGGTGCTGTGCTCAAGGCCATACATGGGTCGTGTTCAGGGGCCGAGCGCCTAGCACAACTCCTTCGGTCCGACCTCGTTGAGCCGCGCCCTTAGCAATTCAGTCTCAGACTGCGAGTAAGGGAGTTTAGCAGGTCAGGCACTCATTATAAGAAGAAACTTCTAGTTCTCAACTGAACGAACTCAAACGCATCCGCTATTCAGAACCACGTGTATTCCGGAAGAAAGGCCACGAACAATAGTACAAGGATAACGAACAGACCAAGGCCGCAGTGAGCGAAGCCAAGAGTGACGTCGAAGGCGGGAAATATGACTCATGCATTGCCAAGCTAGATGAAGATATAGACTTAATAGATCAACGGCAGAAACTTATTCTGATAGCCAACCAATCTGAATATGATTGGAAAACGGAAGGCGAGTACATGCATAATGAACTTGCTGATAACGACGAAGACGCAAAGAAAATGAGGAAAGCCGAAAAGGAGGCTCAACTGAAAATTGCGGAAACACGCGCAACCAAACCAGTGAAGAACCGTAGCAGATTTTCCAGACCACTAGGAAGTACAACTATTCCAGCCCCGTGGCAGTATTCTTACTCGCACGGCATAAGTTCATATCGCTTCCCATCACCTGCTAGCTGCTCCCCAAGAGGACCAGTTTTTGGCGGGCAAACCAAGAAACCGGGAACTTGCTTCGGTTGTGGCAAACTTGGCCATTGGCGTAACGAATGTCCTTTATTAGCTGTAGCTCAGCCACAGGAAAGAAAGAAGTTAAGTGATTTTTTTCATTGATTTTAATTGTAATGAATCCTTGAAATTGCCTGATAAAACCTGTGAACCCACGGCTTGCGAGGGGGGAGAGCTTAATGAAGTTAATGGCATGGTTATGCACCGAGGCGATTTCTCGGAAAACAGTGTTGGTGTTACTAGAGTTCGAGGGAGGATTAATGGTCATGTTTCCGCTTGGGAAACACTGAAGCCCACAGAGCTCAGTATCATTAAGGAGGGTTATAAATTACCGTTGCTTGCAATTCCACAGTCGTGTGTTTTTCCGAACAATAAGTCGGCCATAGATAACTGTATGAAGGGGGTAGTTTTTAAAGAAACTGTGGTGTTGCGTCGGTGGGGAAGCAGTATACAAAAATTTTGTTTTATCAACGGAGTTGATAATGTAAATTGGCCACCGTATAATCTCTTCACGGTGGCCAATTTACATTATCAACTCCGTTGATAAAACCAAATTTTCATAGATAACCGTAGATTCGTTACGGAAGCTTTACGAGAACTCTTAACTAATCAGTGTGTAGTCAACCCTTTGAGTGTATCAGTTCGGGACGATGGAAAAAAGCGTCTTTTGTTAGATCAACGACATGTGAACCCACATCTTTTTAAATTTTCAAATGTGAAGACGTTCACACTGCTGTTAACCTCCTTGACGAAGGGTACCATTTGTACACTTTTGACATTAAGAGCGCATGTTTCATCATATTGATATTTTTCCAAATCATCGGAGCTATTATCAAGGGGAGCTCACTTATTTGTTATCAATGTCTTGCCATTCGAGCTCATCCGGGTTATCCACTGCACCTTACTGTTTCACCAAAGTTCTCAAGCCTGTGGTAAGGCACTGGAGAGGTTCAGGTAAGAAGGTCTGCATGTTTCTAAACGATGGTCTAGGTGGGGCTGCTTCAAACGAATTGGCATCTGCTGATGCTAAAGATGTTTATAAGGATCTGACTCAACTGGGCTTCCTCTTAAGTGATAGTAAGTGCAAGTGAGAACCATCTCTTGTTCAGACCTGGCTGGGTCACATTTTCAATATGACAGAGAACCGTTTATATATTACGGAAACTAGGAATCTTGGCCAACCCTATGCTGTTACTGCGAAATAGTTAGCTCAGGTAACTGGCCGCATAATTTCCATGTCAAAGGCAATTGGTCCGATGATCTATTTACACACAGGAATTGCATTGACGTCAAGTAGAACAACACATCAGTTTCAAGATTTTATTGTTTACGTACAAGATTGTTAATGGTCTAGCACCAATATACCTAAGTGAATTGTTGTACCGTATGTTCCAAGGAGAGACCTTAGATCTGCCGACAAGTTGCTTTGTTTTTTTCTTTTTTGCCGGTACCAAATCTTATGGGTCCGGAGCGTTTTCGGTTAGCGCTCCATGTATTTAGAACAAATTGCCTATGGACATCAAGTGTAGTCCTAGTATTGCAACTTTTGAGCGGAAACTCAAGACACATCCTTTAAAATTAGCATATTATTAATTTTTTATGTTATTTATATTGTCTTAGCTAGGTGTTAATTAGATATATACAATAGGTTTTAGACTTTTTGAACTGATGTATGTAAAGCGCATTTGGGCAATTTTGGAGAGTGCGCTATATAAATAATAAAGTATTATTATTATTATTATTATTATTATTATTATTATTATTATTATTATTATTACAACCGCGTATCTTTCAATAGCTTAATAATATGTGGTGCCCTTTCACGGTCGATCATTTTGCTACTTCATATAACGTCAAATGCAGCTTCTAGAATCTAGGGTGTGAAGCGATCGATGCTTTCCCACAAGATTGGAAAGGGGAAAACAATTGGGCAGTACCCCCTCCATGTCAAATCATTAGAGTGAGGCGACATTTTCAGAATTGTCAAGCCGGGGGGACACTGATTTTCCCCTTGTGAAGTGGGGCCGTTTTTTGGTCACACATATGTCCTGATGGTATACACCTGGCTAAGGGTGTCACTGATTGGGTTGGTATTCCTGAATTCAGTGCACCTGCCATAGTTCGAGGTCGAACCTATAATTCCTTTTTCCATAGAGATAAGCTCAAGTCCAGAATTGCAGCTGTTTACATTAATTGGCAGTGTTTGCGAAAGGGGAACAGACACAGGGGGTTTTGTTTGTCAGAACAAGGTTTGTATCAAAGTTGTGTTCAGGATTGAAGTGCTTGTTCAGGAAGGGCTTGCAGGTAGCCTGTTACAGAGTGCCTTCAGGTGGTCTATTTTACCCACAGGTGGTCGGTCCATGATGTATGTAAAGAATAAATGCTATACCGAGTAATTGCATTGTGACTAAACTTGATAGACAACAAATGCAAGGAAACGATGTTATGTGCTTGTAATATTTCGATATAAATCTATATCATCTTCGGACTAAGGCGGGATACAAGTAGCAGAATTTAAATACTGCGAGATTGTGCAACAGTATAATCACGTGAAAGTGGAAAACAAAGAAACGAAACTGTCAGGAGAATAGGCGGAGATCTCTACTGGCTTTTAAGCCATTGTTCAGAAATGGTGTTAGACGCTTAATATGGTAAGCTTCTTTATGTAGTAATAGATTCCAGTTATCATCGCGATCTATTATGTTAGTGTTATCACGCACGGTTTGGGCGAAGAATTCTTTGTTGATTACAGTAGTAGATGAAATGTTCTCATTTGTAAAAATATCCGGTAAACAACATTTGATTGTTTATAAATTCATCTGCCCTGGTTGTAATTCTTCGTACATCGGCAAAACGAACAGAACTCTGTTTGTCCGAACACAAGAACATGCACTCACGGACAAAGAAAGCGCTATATATAAACATCTTCGCGATTGTGATAATATCAAACAGATACAAGATTTATACAACTTACCGGATATTTTTACAAATGAGAACATTTCATCTACTACTGTAATCAACAAAGAATTCTTCGCCCAAACCGTGCGTGATAACACTAACATAATAGATCGCGATGATAACTGGAATCTATTACTACATAAAGAAGCTTACCATATTAAGCGTCTAACACCATTTCTGAACAATGGCTTAAAAGCCAGTAGAGATCTCCGCCTATTCTCCTGACAGTTTCGTTTCTTTGTTTTCCACTTTCACGTGATTATACTGTTGCACAATCTCGCAGTATTTAAATTCTGCTACTTGTATCCCGCCTTAGTCCGAAGATGATATAGATTTATATCGAAATATTACAAGCACATAACATCGTTTCCTTGCATTTGTTGTCTATCAAGTTTAGTCACAATGCAATTACTCGGTATAGCATTTATTCTTTATTTACTAAAGCTATCAGCAGGTAATGGATCATGATGTATGTAATGGCTTTTTTTTTTAAGTTGGAGAGTTGGTAGATATCAAATCTGTTCTGGCATTTCTTTGATGCACAGATATACCAAGTAATACAATTTCATTGTTTTCACAGGTTTGAGCATCTTCAGTCATGGACGGTGGATTGAGATTCAAGAGCGAGCCAAGGCTGATGTCCACCAGTCTACTATGTTTGAGAAGTTAAAACGAACTGCTTTATCAGCAAAAGCTATTGGGACAGTTACTAACTATTCTAATTACTTGAATTGTAGGATTGAATTTGCTCATAGCAAAAAGCTAGTTGTATTTCCGGTTTCAATTGTGGATGCTGCTCTGTATTTTAATCATTTGTCAACTTCCCAATTCTCAGCATCCACCATTGAGTCTATCTATTGTGCGCCAAAATGGGTACATGATATTGCTGGGATTTCGAATCCTATGTCTAGTCCATTTGTAACGAGCATTGTTGACGGAGTCAAGAGGCAAAAAGCGAAGCCTGAGTGTAGTTAAGAAATCACCTATCACTAAAGAAGCTCTAATCGCATGTTGTATAAAGTATGAGCATTGTCATGAATTTCCCAGTCCGTAGAGATATTTCCATGGCACTTTTGTTATTTGCTTGTTTTTTAAGATTTAGTGAAGTGTCAGCCCTAACTGTGCAAGATATTAGTATTAAGGTATCTCACCTAACAGTTAAAGTTCTTAAGAGCAAAACAGATCAGTACAGGAACGGTGACGAAGTGCAGGAAGTGGTCATCAGTAGATCACATATTTTAAGTGACATGTCCGGTCATGAATCTTGAGAAATACCTCACTTTAGCAGGTATTGACGCTAGATATAAGAAATCAGATTATTTTTTTAAGCTATTAGTTTCAAACTTATACAGAAGGTGAACCCACTCAGCTATACCAGGGCAAGAGAGTCCATTGTTGGGTTGCTCAAGGAATTTATGCCTGATACCGCTAATCTTAGTTTACACTCATTTCGAGCAGGTGGTGATACCACTGCAGCTAATGTGTTAAAAGGGGTTTGATCGGTGTTGGAAACGCCATGGGAGGTGGCGGTCAGATTCAGCTGAAGATGGCTATGTCAAATATTGCATTGAGTCCCGTTTACTTGTTTCAAAATCTTTGGGAATTTGAATTTCAGTGTGCATTTAGTCCCTTTCTTTGTTATCTAAGTATTAACCCAGTGCAGCAATCAGTTCCCTATTTGCAAATCAATAGTTATCTGATTGTGTGTTGGTTCAAATGGGGAATTAGAAAAAACTTCTAATTTGCTGCGTTTCGCAAAATAGCAGCAAATTGTTGTTTTCACGGTTGACTTCCATTTTGACAGTTGCCATGGTATTGCAGATCAGAAATAAGGGAGGGACTGGATAAAGTAAAATCACTCTACACTGGCCGTGCTGCTGTATTTGCTCAAGTTTTATTTATTATCTATCACTTATATGAGTGTTACTGTGTAGTAAAAGTTTTCAACCTCTCTCCCTCGAGGTTGTTTGTAATGCCTGACGCTGCATTTGGGAGGAATCAGGTTGCCTCCCAAAGGGGGGTTTTTTCTGGCGGGCAGCAGGCAGTAAGCTATAATTTGGCAAGCAATGTGAACTGATTACTGTTTTTCAATAAAAACGGGGCTGTTGTTCCACACAGGCTGGGCTGAGCATTAACCCAGTACAGTAATCACTTCCCTATTTACAAAGGAATAGTTATCTGATTGTGTGTTGGGGCAAACGAGGAATTAGAGAAACATCAATTTTTGTCCTCGATTAACCACCCGCAAACTTTAAATTGACGACAGGTGAAGTCAATGTTATTATCATTTATTTCACCGTATGAACTTTCGTTTTTGGTGATTTTTTTTTAATTTAGCGAAAATATCGAATCAAGCAAGCGAGAGACACAAAAATAACAATTGTTTAAGACGGACAAGGGAAGGGGGACTCACAAATATAACGAAAATAACAAGTATAGCGAAAATATCAAATCAAGCAACCGAGAGACACAAAAATAACAATTCTTCAGGGTAGACAAAAATAACAATTCTTCAAGGTAGACAAATATAGCGAAAATATCAAATCAAGAAAGCGAGAGACACAAAAGTAACAATTGTTTAAGACGGACAAGGGAAGGGGGCCCTACAAATATAACGAAAATAACAAATGTAGCGAAAATAACAAATAAAGCAACCGAGAAACAAAAATAACAATTGTTTCAGACGGACAAGGCAAGGGGCCCCACAAATATAACGAAAATAACAAGCATAGCGAAAATATCAAATCAAGCAACCGAGAGACACAAATATAACAATTGCTTAAGACGGACAACGGGAGGGGACCCTACAAATATAACGAAAATAACAAGTATAGCGAAAATATCAAAACAAGCAACAGAGAGACACAAAAATAACAATTATTCAAGGTAGGCAAGGGAAGGGGCCCCTCAAATATAACGAAAATAACAAATATAGCAAAAATAACAAATGAAGCAAGCGAGAGACACAAAAATGACAATTCTTCAAAGGAAGGTAGCAAAGGAAGCGGACCCCACAAATATAACAAAAATAATAAAAATAACAAATATAGCGAAAATATGGAATCAAGCAAGGGAGACACAAAAATAACAACTTTTTAAGACGGACAAGGGAAGGCGGCCCACAAATATAACAAAAATAACGAAAATAACAAATATAGCGAAAACATCAAATCAAGAAAACGAGAGACACAAAAGTAACAAATATTGTTTAAGACGGACAAGGGAAGGGGGGCCCACAAATAAAACGAAAATAACAAATATAGCGAAAAAAAAATAAAGCAAGGGATAGCAACAAGAATAACAATTCTTCAAGACAGACAAGGGAATGGGGCCCCACAAATATAACAAAAATAACGAAAATAACAAATATAGCGAAAATATCAAGTCAAGAAAGCGAAAGACACAAAAGTAACAATTCTTTAAGGTAGACAAGGGAATGGGGCCCCACAAATATAACGAAAATAACAAATATAGCAAAAATATCAAATCAAGCAAGCGAGAGACACAAAAATAAGAATTGTTTAAGACGCACAAGGGAAGGGGCCCCATAAATATAACGAAAATAACAAAAATAACAAATATAGCAAAAATATCAAATCAAGCAACCGAGAGACACAAAAATAACAGTTCTTGAAGGTAGACAACGGAATGGGGCCCCTCAGATATAACGAAAATATCAAATAAGCAAAAATAACAAATGAAGCAAGGGATAGCAGCAAGAATAACAATTCTTCAAGATAGAGAAGGGAAGGGGGCCCCATAAATATAACGAAAATAACGAAACTAACAAATAAAGCATAAATAACAAATGATTGGCAGAAACTAGCGACAGCAGCAAGAACATACAAGAACAACAATTCTTTAAGGCAGACAAAGGAAGGGGGCACCACAAATATAACAAAAATAACGAAAATAACAAATATAGCGAAAATATCAAATCAAGAAAGCTAGAGACACAAAAGTAACAATTCTTTAAGGTAGACAAGGGAATGGGTTCTTCGCGATATCGAGATTGTTTTCAAGAGCAATTCGCTAGGGTCTGGTGTTTAACTTGGATGATGGCATGCAGTTGCGAAAAAAGGGGAAAATAATGTTTCGAATGTATGCGGGAAAAAGATAAGGGCATGGCAAAACACTGAGTAACGTTGCTAAGTGCAAAGCTCGCATTAGTGTCCACAGAAAAGTAAAACGACACTACTTTGCAAACGCTATCAAGCCATGGACTTTGTAAGCGTTGGAATGAAAGCAGCGTCCGCAGGTGACGAATTTCGTATGTTGCTAAAATGAATCGTTTGAAATTTTCGAAATAAAGTAGCGATAACATCGGCGCATGAAGAAGGAACCAAAAAACAAAAAACAAGGAGAAAAGAAACAGTAAAAAACCTTTAGTTCACCTTTAGTTCTCGTCAAACCTTTTAACCTGAATAAGAATCCTTCTTTAAAATTATTTTCGGAAAGAATGATTACAATGAAGACAGATTTTGACAATAGCGGAAGCGCGTTTTGTATGCATGCTCTGCTCTCTTTCAGTGAGTTGTTATCTTTGCCAGTGTCGCTTCCTTTATTTGTTATTTTCGTTATATTCACTATAATTTTTATTTTCGGTATTTTTGTGACATTTGTGAAGCCCCTTTCCCTGCTGTCTTTCAATTATTTGTCATCATGATTTATGCGGGAAAGAGAGAAGGGCATGGCAAAACACTGATAATGATTGCTTCGGTCATCTGCGCACGAAGAACATCGGAAAAGCTTGCGTAGACGAAGAAAACGGTGTTGAGTTATCTGATACTTAAATTCGAGTAGCATCCTTGTTTTATTGTCATTTTCCTAACCTAACATATTTTTGTATTATAAAGTACTCATGTGGACATGCAAAAGGGGAGACATTAACATTATGGCTGTCCTATTTTATCTTAAGATTCATTCGCAATCATTCTCCGATTCTATGACTCGTCCAATTCTACCTTAACATACTTTAGAAAAAATTCTCCGATTTTACGTATTTTAGAAATCATCTCTTGGAAATGACGAGCAATAAACAATTATTACTGCGGTGTTTTTCGTTATGTTCGTTCGGTATTTAGTGTGGTGCTCGGTATTTTAGTTAGATTGTTAAGTCCCTTTCCCTGTTCTCTTTAAGTGATTTGTTATATTTGCCAGTATTGCTCCCTTGATTCGTTATTTTCGTTATTTTTGCTATAATTGTTATTTTCGGTATGTTTTTTTACACAGTTGTTATATTTGTTATTCTTACGATTGCGTGCATTTCTGGACATAAGTGCTAGGCAACCGCAAAAGTGCACTAGATCATCTTGTGTCAAGGTTGTCATTTTACAATGAATGAAGAATGTTAATCGTTCGTCGCTTTTAGAGTTATTAAAACAACGTATTTTTTAGCTAAGAAACTTAAGTCTTTCGTTTTTTACTTTTCCCGTAATATTTAACTGAATATTGATATTTTATCTGTCGAGTTGTCGACCCGAGACCTGACTCTTATCTGGAACAATGTTGATCAATCCCTTCACTGAAGAATCATTTCTTTGAATAATGAAGCAAAAATAGACAACAAGCTTTCTTTCAACGAATTCTTGACTAACAAGAATTACTCAAATTTCAAATTGTTTTTTTACCTGAAGACTGTGCAGAGTTGAGTACAAATAAATAAAATTATAAATAGCCAGAAAATTGTAAACACAGACTACCGGTACTCAAGATATTCGATACCGTATATAGTGTAGTTAACCGAACCATGAAATGAGAGCTCATAGAGCTTAGGCCGTAAGTGACTAGCTATCGAATCGCATACACTCATACTTCTTGACTGGCGAGCCGCCGAGCCGCCGAGCCACTCTATCAATCTAACATGACCCGTAAGTGACGAGCCACCGAGCCGCATACACTCATTCTTCTTGATGGGCGAGCCGTCGAACCACTGTATCTGACATGACTCGTTAAGTGATGAGCCATCCAGCAGCAAATATACATCCTCTTCAGTCTTGACTGGGAGCCGCCGAGCCGCTCTATCTAACATGTAACCGTGAGTGGCCCTGTATTCTGTAGTTTAGCCACAAACAAAATATTTGCTATTAGAGGCAAAAAAATCCTTCCTATTTTAATTGCGTGCGTGCAATGAAGAAACACAAAAGCAATTAAATAAAATTCAGTCTGACCGTTCAGGATCGAACCCTTTGTGGAAGAACCCTGACCGTGAATAATGAAGCACAAAAGAGACAACAAGCTTTCTTTCAAATAATTCTTCACTGTCACATTTCCAATTGTTTTTTACCTGAACAGTACGGTGTCCGTGGTCCGCGAGAAAAAAGGATAATTCTTGAATATCTTACGTGAATCAAAACGCCACGAACTGAAATTTTCCCAGAAGATAGCTTTCTCGTTTCTTGCGATAATATTAAATTGGCAAGTTCCAAACTGAAATATTTCTCTTGTAATTCGAAAAAAGCTGAACGTAATCGCGAGCCCTTCGTCCCAGAATTTAGTCCTTCAATGGTCCGCGAATCATGTAAGCAGCCCCCCCAAAAAATACCTGTGAATCCCGATAATTTCTGTAAGAATATGCAAATTTACTAATTCTTTATTATCCTTGATATATCTCAACTACAGTCGTATTGAATGTCGTTGTGAGAATAGAATCTGCTTTTATTTTCAGTTGACCGTCTCCCAACACAAGCTCCATTTCATAATAAGACTGTATAGGTATTCTAGACATACAAAAGAAGGCAACCCGTTCGTAAACATATATAAAGAAGATTTTGAAAACATTCAGTTAAAGCAAAGACCTTTTCCTTTTATCGAAGGTTTTCTTTATCTGCTTTGCGAGATTTAAGTTCTCTGGGTCATAATTAGTATAAGTCGCGGACCAAGGACCCCTATGCGAGAATTGTTGATATTTATCAAGAGTCGATAAACCAAAAGTTTAAAACTCTGCAGCAAATTCGTTCCCAAAGGCAGAAATTAGTTTAACTGTAAATCTCTTCGGCAAAAAAAAAGGGTGGTACCGTTGCGTTTTATCTTTATAGAAGCCAAGTAAACATGACCATGTAAGTTACAGAGCCGAAAAAGTAGACTTTCTAGAAAGACAAATGAACACGTCCTGCCAACAAACTTGAATTCCGCACAATCACCGATAGCAGGAAAGCCGACATTTCGTCCTGTGAAAGAAGAATAATCAAGAAATCATCGGACACATTTGTTTTTGGTGGTATGTTACTTAACGAGGAAATATAACATCATGTTCGGAAAAGTCGCGGACCAGAGTTGAGTACAGATGAAATGTAAATTGCCAGACAACTGAGATGCGACTTCAGTAAACTCTGTGATGCATTCAAGGCGTTCGATTCCTTTTAAACCCATACAGAATTTGCTATTTGGTTTCAGTGTTGTACATAACCCAACAGTTTGCCAAATAACATTAGAAACAAAGCTCACTTTGTGATATCCGACGGCGAAAGATGCAATTGTTGTCGAAGACCATTACTCGTCGCTTTGAAGATTCCAGATATCTATTTTTCACCGCCTGTCTTGTTTATCCAATTGCCTTTCCATTATTGAGCTCCATAAGTGTATATTTTGTTTAAAGATGCACTAAAACGCCATTCGCGTTACAATGACTTTCGACGCCATTGCAGGTTAATTAAATATTCTACTGTGTCTACCGGATAAAATCTACGCATTTCTAACACCCCTTTGAAAACGACAAAACATACGCCCAGAAGACTCTACACAGGAAAGACTATTACCGACATGGAAAAAAAATAATAAGAAAACGACTTAATTCCAGCCATTTTCTTACTGGGATTGCCGTACTGGCAACCCAGTAAAAATTTAGGTAGCCCTTGGGGTGGCGCATAGGGTGGCCCATGGGGTAGGCCATGGGCCAACCCTTAGGCTAGCCCTTGGGCTAGCCCATGGGCCCTGGCCCGGGTTTTGTTTACACCCAGACTTCTGTCACATGAACGGTTCATAGCTTTGGGCATTTTTTCCACAAAGTGTTATTACGGTATGTACGCGCCTATTTGCTAGTAGATTTTTGCTTTAGAATGTTTTACGTACCTGTAGGTAGGCTTGGTGGTACGAGGTTTCAAATCAAGGCTGGTTTGCCTAATATTCGTGCTTTGAATACGATATGTTTATGTCATGGCCCCCTTTGTGGCTTCAAACAAACACAATACGCAATCGAACCAGCCAGTCATATTTCCATTAGGTTTGCGTCCTTGCCCAGACTTTTCTAATGACTTGTCACTGCTCCAGAAATGGGCGTTGACAAAAGATTAATTAAAGAATGCAAATGAGCTGTAAACAGTACAAAACCTCCAGCTTCGTTGGCTTGATTGCAGTCACGGAGAGCAACCCGGACTATCACGGGAGCGCTTGACGTCCGTGTATTAGCAAAGATATCTTCTTTCTGGTTAATAGCACCAGCACTGAATTGAATCATGTCGGAGATGGAGCAGACGTTCTTGGACGCGGGCGTCGGTGGCCGAAGGTCGTCGTCTCCTTCAGTCAAACGAACAGTTACCTACAAGGCTTCTGATCTAGGGTTTTCAAGCAAAGGCAACGATATCACCATGCAGCACATCTCTGAGGCTAAGGGCTACCTCAACGAATTTGAACAGATGTATCGAAAGCACCGAGAGGAGACGGATAGGCTGAAGAGGCACCATGCTAGCGAGGTACAGTAGGTGGTGGTCTATGCGGTCTATGCCGGTAGATGAGCGTTTGTTGTAACGGTTACTTGAAGTGTGTATTCAAGAGCGGGCGTTTGAATCCCTTTGCGTTCTCCGCAGAATAGCTTACGGCGTGTGGTTTTACTTTACTATTTTGATAGATTTCTGACACGTTCAATGTAAACAAATCAATATTTCAATGCTTATGCTAATGATTTCGCGCGACACACCCAGAAAAGATATATTCTTATTCGCTGTGGGAGAAAGGATAAAAATTGCACTGAAAAGTCGCTGTAAATTGGCTAGATTTCAGTGACTAAAAATCAAAAAAAAAAAAAATTCTTTGACAACACAGTCAATTTGACAGTCGAAACGAAGTTCTAATATTGATCAGAGATGTGGATTCCGGGCGACTATGAAAAAGAAAAATGCAAACAAAGTCTCATCGCTTTCAAGTGTTCAATAATTTTTTTCTCCAATATTCTTTGGCGTTTTTGACGTGATCTATCTTTTGTTTGCTAAACGATTAATTGGCCTTTTTAGGCCGGCGTATCATTTGGTTTGTCCATTCTTGAACCTCGGCGAGGTTTTTCAAGTCCATCAAAATGTGACTTTTAAATACCTACTTGTTTTGAAAGCCTTTTATTTGCAGTAGTTTTTATCGAAAAATAAGTAACTCTGCTATTAAAATGCTGCTCAAATACGGTTCTGCAAGAAACTGTTTCAAGAAGGCTTTTCAGTTTATAATCTTTACCTCGGAATCACTACAGTATGTTGCCTACTATCCGACCGGTACCAGTATCCGACCACTTAAAAAATAATTTCAATTTTTGCAACGCCCTAATTAGTTTACGGAAAACGAGGTATACCGAAAGGAAACCGAACATTTGAGCTTTGAGATGCAAGTTAAGGATCATTTGCAAAGGGCGCCGTTCTGCTCAGGTGAGTGAAATTTTCTTGACTAATATTTACGCTTTTCACTGCGCAGTAAAACGACTGCTGTTGAAGAAAGAGTTTTTAAATCATGATATATTTGAGGGAACCTTTCCATATTTGCAGTGTGTATTCTCAAAGAAACAAGTAGTTAGAACAATTTTCAGTTATTCCTGTAATGAACTGTTCCTAGGATAACGGAGGCCAGAATTATCAACAATTTTTTCACTAGCGTGGCCAGAACACGACCAGTGTTTTGTTTACTGTGCAAAAATCATTGTATAAGCTGCAGTGGTGATTAATTTCATATCGTTAACTTTAAGTGATCTGTGTGTTGTGTAATACTATTCTGAAGCAACTCAAATGAAACTTTCTTCATTGATTTATCGAACGGAATTATTTTCCGTGTGTAGCTTTCACAACGCATTTTGCATAACTACTGGAAGCAGACGTTAGAACGGAATTCCGTCAGTTTTTGACGATGCTCAGTTTGGAAGTCGGTTTATATCTTCCAAATTCTAATGCCAAAGTACTTTGCAAGAGCAAAGGGATACAAAAATATCTCTTCCAAGCCGAAAGTTACGTTTAATTCTTCTGTTATTCCTGTGGTCGGATACTGGGCTCGCTGGTCGGATACTGGGCAGCAATGGACATATTTTACCGGCGGAAACGAAGGTAAAAACGCAAGGCTTGTTTTCTCATATTACAGACTAAATTTATTGTTTCAGGGCTAAATTACATCAAATTTAAACTGAAGTGGTCGGATACTGGGTAACATACTTTTTTATACCTCCCAACTCAAATACATTTTCCGATTGGAGGAGAACGTGTCACGTGTTATGGGACAAAACTCACTAACTCCCTAAGGAAACAATGACTTGAACTTTCGACTCGCACGTGATCAGGTCGTGCACCTTTGAAACAGCGGCAAATTTGTATGCCAGCCAAGTCAAGCAAATAATGTTTACGCAGTCATGGCAGCCAAACGGTTTCAAACAAGAACTGAAGAAGAACTTGAACAGCTTGTTTTCTTTCTTTTCTTGAGTGGGGTCTAGAAGGTCCAGTTGGGGGTCCAGTTTGGGGGTCCACGTTTTGTACTGTCCCTGCTCCATTCCATGCACGAACCGTCGTTAAATGACCTCAAGCATAATTGAACATCTCCCTTCCCCTCGGCAGCATTTTTACCATTTAGGTCAACTAGTATTAACTCTATTCTGATTTGCCATTGTAAACAGTGCGTGTAGAGCCGAAGAACTCGTGGCGTACTAAAAGTAGAAAGATACGCCAAATAATTGAATCATGGCTTTTATGGGAAAGGCAAGCTCCAACTCATGGGATCCTGGGAGGAGTCAAAACAACGTTACGTTGCGCACTTTGTTTGATTTAGTCATAACATGCCATGACATTTTAATTAGTGTCAGTTTTTCTGTATAGGTTCATAATTAACATTCCTTGACATTCTGCTTACTAATTTTGATATAGAGATGCCTGGCAGTAAGGGAAACTGTCAACATTAAAAATGTTTTTCTTTATTGGGGGGAGGGGGTGCTTTGTTAATTGAATCAGTAAATCAATTTTAAGAGTCCTTGCCCGTCTGACCATCCCTTTGCGAAGTCATGACAGAGCTACCAGAATCTCACCAATTCACCAACGCTGACCATTTACTCTTTTCTTCAAAGGTGCAACAGCTAAAACAGGAAATTGAGAACTTAAAGCGTCAGAAAAGGCAGACAGAGGATCAGCTCCAGGAGAGCAGGGGCGAAAGAAACCGGCTGAATGAAGAGCTTGTTTCCCTCAGAAAACGGCTCCTTATGCGCGAACGTGAATTGGAAGTGATGCAACTCGACATTATGAACAAAACCAACATCATAGTTTCGCTGAAGACTGACAAGGCAGCGTTACAGCGGGAATTAGACACTCGTGATTCTGAAGAGATTGTGAGCCAATCGGCGTCCACTATTCAGGAGTCTGCGCCAATGGAGGATGAATTCTTCAGCTTCCAAATAACTGAGTTGGAAGCCAAGCTGAAGAATTCAGGCGACGAATGGGAAAATGTGCAAGAAGAGAATCTCAAATTGCAAAGTAATGTGACCGATTTGCAGAGCGAGCTCGATAAAGCAAAGCGCGATCTAGACGCAACCAAAAAGGAATGTGACCTGAAAGTGAAGAAGTTCGAGTTGCAATTTCAAAATTCCCAAAAGGAGCGAGACGATCTTAAAAGGCAGCTAGAGAAGCTTCGAGATGATCTGAAAAATAGCAAAGGCGAGCTGCTAAGTATGCAAGCAGAAGCTGGGAACAATAAGCGTGTCGCTGACAAGTTCCGAGATGACGCAGAAGATAAAAACAGGCAGATCCACGACTACGAGAAGGCGAATGGCACACTGAATGATCGAATTGAGGAGCTCCAGCAGGAACTATTGCAAAGCGAATTGCACTCTGACGTGGAAGCGAAGCATGTTAAAGAACTCGAGAATGAGGTCCGATCGTCAAACAGAAAAATTGCTGAATATGAGGCGCAGATTGACACTCTTAAAGGTACCAATGAAGATTTTCAACGTGAGCTAACCATCGTAAACAGCAGGGTAGCGACCCTTGAAAGCCAGAATGGCAAGTTCACAAGCAGGGTGAGGGAACTAGAGAATGAACTGGTACGTTGTCGCGCACACATACACGAGATGGAGAGTGAATTTGAGAATGTCAACACCAGGTATGTACAGCTTCAGTCCTCACATGATTCAAACGTGAGTGAGGTGGATGGGCTGCGCACCAGAGTAGGAAGCCACCAGAGTAAGGTCAATGAACTAGAATCCCGCAACAGCACCACGTCAAAAGAAAGAGACGACCTCAAATTGCGAATAGTGCCATTGGAGAAGAAGGTCGCGGAATTCCGACTGGCTCTGGAAAAAAGTGAAAATTCTCGCGATGACCTGGAGAGGAGAATTGATACATTAAAGGCGAGCAACTCGAATCTTGAAGCAAAGCTTAATGCTGCCAATAACGCAAAGGCTCAGCTGAAGGCAGATTTGGAAGCTGAAAAGTATAAGGCTGCCCAACTCAGAAAAGAGATCACTTTACTCAAGACTCAGTTGGCAGAAGCGCAACGCAGTCTCGAGAAAACCAAGAATGATAATGTCAGGAAAAAGAAGGTTATCGATGAATTGAAAGACACAATTCGCCGCCTTGAAGGTAACATTCACGATAAAGAACAAGACGTGCAACAACTCAACATTCAGAGTAACATGCTTGAAGACGAAAAGAACGATCTCCATGATGAGCTGATGGATGGCAACAAGAAACTAGCAGAGCTGGAAGAAGATCTAAAGCAAGCTCTCGAAGATAAGAATCGTGCTGAAAACGACCTAAATGACGCGCTTAAGAATAACTCGGAGCTGGAAACTGACCTGCAGGCCATGGATAAGAAGAAGCGAGAATATGAAGAACAAGTTTTGAACCTGAAAAAGAAACTTGAGGTTGCGGAGACGAAACTTAATGATGCTTTGACCAAGAAAGCTGTTCTCGAAGAGGAAGCCAAGAAGCATGCTGACAAGGTAAACAACCTCAAAGACGACCTAGACATCCTCAAAGGCCGGCTCTCTGAAGCACAGCGTCAAGCTGATGCTTTTCGCAAAGAAGTTAATATCAAGGATGCCACAATCGCCTCACTGAGATCTCAAATCGGTGATCTTGAGCAAGACAATAATGATATAGCAGCAGAGCTTTCCAAAACGAAGACGCAGCTTGCAGCTATTCAAGAAGAAAAACGCAAGCTCCAGTTAGAGCTCAGTACGAAGAATGAAGAAATCAATCGACTAAATGGAGAAATCGATATCACCATAAAACGAAATGAGGAGCTACAAAGTGAATGCATTGTTGTTGCCGATAAAGTCCAAACTATAGAGAACAGCTACCAAGATTTTATGGCTCTGTCTGGGGACAAAGATAGTCTTTTGGAAGGAGAGCGGGAAAAGAATGCTCAACTAGAAAAAGAAATAAAAAATCTAAACGTCAAGATAAAAATGCTAGAGGAAAGAGATCGAACCAAAGAAGTGGATCAACTAAAGGCACAACTTGATCAGGCAAACGAAAAGATTGCTGACCTACTTTTGCGCATCAGCCAACTGGAAGGTGACAAATCTGATCTCGAACGCGATATTGTAGCTGCCCAAAGTGATCTTGCACAGAAAGAAAACGACTTGGAAGGCGCGCAGAAGGATAAGGAGAAAGCAGAAGATGATCTATACAACATTCAAGGGAAAATTGATAATTTAGAGAGTCAATTAGCAGCTGCACGTAACCAGATCACTCAACTAAGGGAAAGCTGCAGGGACGAAAAGAACAAGAATGTCCAAGCAAAGGCAGAAAATAATAATCTTGCGGCCAAAATAAGCCAGCTGGAGAAGGCAAACGACGGTCTAACGAGCCTGATTACAAAGAAAGACAAGGTTTTCGCTGACTTAAACGAAAAGATAAAGAAGTTGCTGAACGAATTGGCCGACGCGAAGCGTGATACCCTTGCTGCCAAAATGGAAGCTGAAGATCTGCGACAGGATAAGAAGGACTTGGAACGCAAACTCGACGATCAAGTCAAACGCCTTCAGCGATTCGAAACCGAGATTAAAGATCTCAAGGAACAAAGGAATACTCTGGAGACTGAACTCAGCAACAAGACACACAAGTTGGCACTTAAGGAGTCCCAGATAGACAGTCTCAAAAAGGAAAGAAATAACCTAAGAAAGGAAGTCGAGAACCTAAACGTCAAACTAAAGCAACTAAAGGAAGAAAACTTAGCCCTTCAATCAAGCTGTCATGAACTAGAGAAGAAAGATGAGTCGAACTTCAAAGAGATCGAAGGCAAAGATGCCGCCCTCGAGCGCCTAAAATCCGCTAAGGCTGCTGTTGAAGAGGAACTCCTAAGCTTGAAAAAAGAAATGATGACAACTCGAAATGCCCTTGAGGCCGCCAACAACAAGATCAAATCATTAGAAAACAGTCTAAAGCAAACCAATATCAGTATGAGTAAGCTCGAACTCACTATCCAGACCTTAAATAAGGAGCGACAGGAGCGAGATAGCGCCAGTTCCAGCCATGATACGCAGTATATTGAGATTGAAACACTCTACAAGGCTAGTCAGGATCGCAAAAACAGATACAAGCTAGAGGTACAAACCCTAAAAGCTCGTATTGAAAAGATGGACGCAGACTACAAAAAACTGCAACAGGAAAATGTTGATCTCCGAGCAAAAATAAATGCCTTGAACAAGAAGAATCGAGATCTACAATCTGCAAATGATCGCACAAACGAAGGAAAACAAGCGGCAAAAGGCGACCTGGAAGCTGCTAACATCCAATTAGCTGACCTTGAGATCAAATGCGACAACGAAACTAAAGAGAAGGATTCCTTTAAGAAGCAATTGGATGATGCTCTGGATAAGTTGGAAAAAACACGGAAACAAAATCTAGAACTCGAACAAGTTATCATGGAAAACACGATGCAGCTTGAGGAAGCTGAAAAGGAAGTGGCAGAGAAAGAAAACGAGATTAGAAATTTGATAGATGGTAAAGAGTTCTTAGAGGGTCAACTAGATGTTGCTAAGAGTGGTTTGCAAAAAGCACAAAAAGAAGTTGACGACCTCAAAGCCCAAGATGCACTCAAACAACATGAGATCCTGGATCTTAACAAGAATATAAACGACTTAGAGGCTCGCATCGTGAAGTTAACAGGAGAAAGGGATAGATCACTAGAAGAACAAACCTTGAGTATCGAAAAGATTGCCAACCTGGAAAAACTGATTGGAGATCTGACTAACGAGAAAAATGCATTCTTGGAAAAAATCGAAGAACTCAAGAGAGGAATCAGTCAGCTTCGAGAAGAAGGGATGAGTGTTCATAAGCAGATTACAGAACTTCAAAGCGCGATTAACTTCTCAACCAAAGAAATCGATAACCGAGAAGCAACCATTGCTGATTTGAGAAACAAAGAAGAAGTTCGAGACCAAGAAATAGAAAACCTTAGAAAGAACTTGCTACGCTTGCAAAGTGACTACGAAACCGCCCTCCAGAAAATCAAAGAGTTGGAAAAGGCCTACCAATCATCCAACGATAAAGCAACACTGATCGAGAGCAAGGATTCAAGTAACCGCGACAGGATAAAACGCCTTGACGACGAAAATGGTGCCCTAAGAAGGAAAGTAACAACACTTGAAATCTCCATGAAAACTAGCGAAGAAAAAATCGAAGACCTGGAGAAACAAGTCATGCAAGCTAACGAGGAGATAACCAGACTGCAATTCGCGCCTTCTTTTGAAACGCCATTTCAAATTGAAGGACAAAGCTTTGTTGAATCAGCAGGAGGTAGCATTGAAGCAGAATTTCTTAAAAAGGATTTGGAAGATCAGAAGAACAAGAATGCCCAGCTTGAGAAGCAGCTAAGGCAAGCTAATGATGCCATAAAACATCCACAGTTCCAAGTCGATCAACAGAGCAAAAAGTTAAAGGAAAATGACGATACCATTTTCGACCTGCAGAAAAAGATCCAAGAGCTTAACATCCGTCTTCAAAAGACAGGGGATCAGACAGATAACCCAGGAATTGTTGCCTCTCTACGCGGTCAAAAAGACACTTTGGAACGTGACAACCAGATGTTGAAGAAAGACCTAGAAATAACTACAAAAAATCTGGCCCAGACAAAGACGACTCGCGAAAATGCCGTAAACCAGCTATACGAAATCAAGAAGTTGTTGAATGAGAGCGAACTTAAGCTGAACATGGCCACCACACAAAACGAGAATCTTCACCAAGAGTTGCTACGTTCACAACAGAAAAACAATGACTTGGAAAACGAAAGGGACCGAGCATTGAAAGACCAGGCTGAACTTCGTGGCGAATTGTCAGAAAAAACCAATCGTTTGCAAAAAGTACAAAGCGACCTTGAATCCTTAAAATCACAAGTGCGTGATCTGGAAAGTCGTATCCTAGATCTGGAGCGGGAACTGGACGACAGTCAAAGCAAGATCAAATGGCACGGGAACAACGAGAACCAACTGAAAGACGAAATCGCCTCACTTAAGAGGAAGCTGGATGATGTGAGAGAGGCACATGACAAGCTCATCGACACGATAGACCATCTAAATATGCAATTACAAGACAAAGACGTAAGCATTGCTCTCCTTGAACACGACGTGAAATCGCTACGAGACCAATTCGAGAACCAACAGAGAAGTTTAGCTACTGCTAACGCTAACGCAGCCGAACTAAAAAGGAAGTATTGCAACGCCTTAACCGAAACTGAGCGATTACAAAATGAAGTCAACACGAAGGTACTAAAGATACACAGCGTGGAAAATCGCTTCAAGTCCTTAGACGCTGACAAAAACAAGTTAAGGGTGGAAATCAGTCTCCTTAAAAAAACCATCTCCGAACAAAAGGTCCAAATTGACATAAGCAAACGCCGTTCCGAGATAGGTGCACCGGCTGTCGTCCAAACCCTTCAGTCATCTCCAGATATGCTCCAATTCAGAGATGACTCAGTTACCTCCAAGAAGTTTAATGACCTAGAATCATCGTACAAGAAGATTATCCGAGAAAAAGAAGATGGAGACAAACAGGCCACAGCACTGCGAAGCAAGCTCGCCAAGTTAGAAAGCAAACTTGCTGACCTTAACAGAGCTAAAAACGCGTTGGAAGGAGATTCTACGTGGAAAACTAAGAGAATTGATCAACTGGTAAAAGAACTCGATGATTTACAATCTAAAGACATGATTGATTCTGACGAGGCTCTCGGATGGAAAAACAGAATCACCCAAATGCAGCAAGACTTGGACGGTGCCAAAACCAAAATCTTTCGATTAGAAGCCATGAATAAAACCTACGAACAAAAGGTCAAGGATTTCAGTGAAGATTTAATCAAGGCAAGAGAGAACGTGTCGCAACTTGAATCAAAAGCAGACGATGATCAGCAAAAGATAGAAGACCAGCGAAAGGAACTATTAGAGGCTTATAAAAAGGCAGCGGACTTAAAAGCAGCTACCAAGTCATACCATAACACTAAGAGTGAATTGAACGGAGTCATACAAACCTCAAAGAACAAAATGGAAACTTTGGAAAACGACCTCCAGAAGGAAGCCAAGCAGCACGCACATGTAAGAGGCACTCTTGACCAAGTGAAGAAAAAAAACGAAGACCTGAAACTGGAAATAGCCAAATTACAGAAAAAACTACGAGAGCTTCAGCAACAGTACGATTCCCAGGTACGGTTTAATTCAGTCGTCAAACTTCACAGTCAGTTTGCTCTTTATTTAAACAGGGCTCGAAATTAACGAAAAAAATCCAGTCGCAATTTTGCGACAAGATACGAAAATTTAGTCGCGATTTCGTAAATTGTATTTAGCAAAGCAAAATACGAGCCCGCAATGCTTGTGTGTAAAGAAACCGCTGAAAATGGCGAATGATTCCAAGGAATGGAGTTGTACACGTAACACCGCAGCCAAATTACGCAACAATTACGTTATCTTTAGATGAAAAACAAAAATTCAAGGCGAGAAACAAAATAATTTTGTCATTTCTTCATAAAAAATAAATGTTATTTTAGCAAAAGTAGCAGCAAAGTGGCGACTGCTTGTCCTTTTTGTTTCGAAAAAGCGAAGGTGAAAACTTTTACTACTATTTCCATGGCCGAGCTAAATCGAGAACGCCTCGACTCAGCACGCCACCTCCAGATCTCCCTATTCAACATAGCTGTTCTCAGTTCTTCCACACTTTCCAAACCAGTATCGCTTTTCAGATTGTCTAGGTCAAGGTGAAAACAAGTCGTAAATTTGCGACTTCTCCGGGTATTTCAGTCACAAAGGGGAAAAATTCGAGCCCTGTGTTACCTTAAACATGTTAAAAGTTCGGCTTTCCTAAACAAGCGGTTGGCAGTTCACAAATGGCTCTTCGGGATTTTCGAAAACGGGCCCCAGGTCCCCACCCTTGTAAGTGTCGGTAGACCTGAAAACAGTATGGTAACGTCAAAATATTAAAATTTCAAATACTGATTGTACTGAGCCCTAATTCTAACTTGCCTCTCTTTGAGAAACTACCCGATCAACGTAGATGACAGGCAAGACATCAGCTAAAATCAAACAACGTATTTTTTCATTTTTTGGCAAAACCCAAATTTCAGCCGCGCGTTTGCCATATGCCATCGATCCCATGATCTGTCGATTTGTGTGTCTTCACCTATACTAAAAATACCTTATCTCGTTCATTCCAGGTACAAGAATGGTCAGAGCGCAAGTACACAATTGACGGCTTGGAAAAAGTCAACATGGAGTTAGAAGCTCTCATAGACAAATTAAGACGAGAATTAGCTAACTACAAAAACGAATATGACATCCTGATATCCGAAAAGCGTGACATCGCGAATGAGTTAGCTCAGTTGAAGGCAAGAGAACAGGACATAGAAAAGTCTTTACAACAGGTGATGGAAGAAAAACACAGGCTGCAGGTTGAATTAGAAGATGTTAGGAGGGAGCTTAGTGAACCTCTACATGAACCCGACCTTCTGCTTCAGCAAGTGTCGGTTGTCGGTTCGGAATCTGGCGTCGAAAGGTTCCCCGACATGAAAGATGACCTTGAAGCAGCTAAAAACGAGACTGATCGGCTCGCTAATGATATTACATCCTGGCAGTCCAAATACAACACTTTACAGAGCAGCTACGACGACTTGGACGGTGACAAGAAGCTCCTCGAAGATAAACTTGACAGCATGCAGAAGACGATGAACGACTTCGAGCACCACAATCACATTCTGACATCCGACAAGAACAGGCTCACCATCGAACTTGAGGCAGCCAAACGAAAGACCAATGATTTGCTGTCAGAGCTAGATGAAGCCAAACGTGGCAAAGATTCTCTAAAAGTGGAGTACGAGATCTTACAGAAAAGAATCACAAAGATAGAAGCCGAGTATGAAATCCACATCACCACTCGCCACGACAATGGTGATTCGGGTGCGTACGCCAAACTACAAGAAGCCTACAAGCGCAGCCAGGAACGTGAGAACGAGGTACAGGCGGAGCTGTTGACTTGCTACAAGGTGATCGGAGAATTGAAACATCAACTGATTGGAGCTCAAGAAACCATTGAACGGCTAACAATAAACTACAACACTGAGACCATCAGGAGTGCAACTCTTCGCGAAGAAGTAGTCACTTATCAGAGACGACTCTCCGAATTAGAAGAGAAGTACGAGATTAACCGAGGAGCAAACGAAGACATGGCGAATAAGCTGGCGGTCTTGGAACAGCATTTGACTGAAGCAAGCAGACAGAATACATCGATCCAAGAATCAAAGGCGCTTATCCTTGTTGAAGTAAGCAATCAACGAAATAAAATCACCCGCCTTGAGAAAGATTTGGAGGTTGCAGAAAGCGAAAAGACAAACCTTCGACTACAACTGATGGCTTTCCTTAGTAAAGGAGAATCTGAATCGGATGAAATCAGTAAACAAATCTCTGAGCTATCAGAACGCAGCCTGTCTTTCCGACGCGAGAAGGAAGACCTAGAGAGGCAACTCTCGAAGCAGCATGCTGAGTATGCAGAAAGCACCCAAGAGATTAATGCCTTGAAAGCAGAAATCGAAGACCAAAGACGAACAAAGAGCCTTGAAGATCAGCAACGTTCTGGCGAAATACAGTCTCTGAAGATCAGCATGGGTGAATTGCAGCGAGAAAACGAAGCTCTGAAATCAGAGACCTATTCCAGTTCCACCAAAAAGCAAACCGAATCTCTCTTTGACCTCGATGGAGGTGACGAAGATCTCGGTCCATCTGCAGAATCGACCAGATATGATCTCGACGGCGATGACTTTGAAGGTGGAAGCACTACTGTGACTGGCAAAGAAGGAAAGTCCTAAATTTAAAGCATTTAAAGCATAAGACAAAAACCCAACGTTACTTTAGGAAATTTACTTGCATAGAAAGAAAACATGCATTTACAAAACGTTCAAAGTTACTTTGATTGTAGACCATTTGTCATTGGTATTTCTGCAGGATAGCTTCAAACTCGTACAGCCACTAAAGTGTTTAACATGATACAATAACTAAAACGAGGCTGAAACAGTTATCTTCAAGGTTTATTGTGACCGTAGAAGTGGTTACGCCGCATTTGCTTATTAAAAAATCGATAGTGTTTGTTTAACACAAAAATAGCTAAAAACAATAGCAAAATTTTCGAATGCACCGAGACAATAAAATTAGAAGGGATTTTTTTATTCATTTTCGTGTGTCCTTTAAAGATAAGACAAATTATAATAGTGAAAGAAACGACATTGCAAACAGCTAATGTAATTTGTGAACAATATAGTTCGTTCATTTAAAAACTTTTTTTATAAATTAAGCTCTGTTAAACCAGTGGTTACAATGACAATCAAAGGAAAATAGTTTAAAGTTACATTTAAATATGAAGAATTCTGAAAACATTAATCGATGTTAGATAATTTGTTAACTAAATGAGGGAGAATCTTTTGGTTTTTGAATATATCAAAATAGACTTAATTCCTAGCAATTGAAGTTTTTCCGAGCACCAATAAATGTGATTTAATTGAATTCTCTGCTCCTGTTTCCTTAATTAAGGGTTAATAGTTTCTTGTTAAGGAGAAGAGCTGGGACAATTAAAGACATGGTGCCAATAATCCTTAATTCTCAAACAAGGGAGTTGAAAACAAATTAAGGCTTCCTTTATTACATTACAATCGCAATGACCACTAAACCACAGACGACTGTGCGAGGGATTCGCAGGGAAATATATATTAAAGAGTTGCGTGTGTGACCGGAAACGGGTCACGTTTTCGTTGCACACAATGCAATATCCGGTCATTGTAGACTCGGTAACTGGTAACCCAACGCGCTAATTTCTCCTGGTATTGTTAAAAAAAGAATGTGAAATATTTTAAAACACCATTGTAGAAACTTCTTGATTTGAATGGTTTTGATTGGAGTCAACACATTTAACAACAGTTTTAAATGTGAACAACTATTGTGCGATCGCAATTAAATACATGGTTTGGTTACGGAATGTGGACTTAAGACTTTGGAATTGAACTCGACATTGACCAAGATATTGTAACATAAAAAATCCCTGAAATACTGTGAATTTTAAAGGAAATCGGCTTAATTCCTTCAAACAAAGTGTAGACCACCGGTGGCCTCTTGTTTATTTAACAATCAACTAGCAATTCCACATCTTCTACGGGAGAGGATGAGATATGTCGGGCAATATAACTTAATATTTCAGTTCAGAAGCATCTCGCCAGGTCGGAATCCAAAATGCCATAATCTCACTGTTTATGGCATACTTATAGCTGGTCGATCTCTTTGCTATTCGCTATTTTCACAAATCTCATAATACAGTTCATTTTGGGGGGTTTTTTTGCATTTAAAAAAACAATGGATATCTAGTTCACTGAAGCATGATACAGTCCAAAGGAAATATGACTTGTATTGTTTTCACACAAAGAACCCCCAAAACATATTGCATTATGGGAATAGGAATGGAAATGGGAAAGTAGCGAATACGGACCATGGTCCGAAGTTTCTCGCAGCAAATTGAAATTGTTGAAAACGTTTACAAAGAAAAGCAATAATCACCCATAACCTGGCAGACGACAAATGTGTAAGGAAAACATAAACACCGAAAAACTGGATTCAGACTATGACTGTACAGTGATTATCCAGAAAAAGACCTCCAACAAAACAATGACTTTAAAGCAAACGGTCTTGAAAAAAAAAACCGTACCCTTGGTCTTGAGGAGGGCCTTTACCCTCGGGCCATACTCAAGTTCAATGGGCATGGTATTTTGTCTCCACTTCACAACGAATGAAAACACGCTAATAGGCAAATAAGTCTATTTTGGGAGGGCCTGGCAAGAATCAATAAAAACCCAAACACCGTGACCATAGAGCGACAAAGTATTGGGCGCACGAGAAAAGGAACGCAAAAACTTAAAACCTGTGATTCGTTGCTTGATGATGTCATCAACATAAGCGTTTTTCGCCTCAGCAGACCTACAGAGGCCATGACGCTGAAAAATACGGTCGTTAATGCCATTATTAGCCGTCGAGGTAGCCCCACCCGAATGGAGGGACTGAAGACCGAACTTAGATGGGTCAACCCCAACGTTTTTCAGGAATCCATCCCGAAGACAGCTGTAGCTGATAGGCTTATCTGGGGAGATTAACTTACATAGCTCTTTCCTTTGGAAATGGGCTTGAAAATGAGGTCCTGTGAATTGGGGGGAATGTGGAATTTATCTAAGTACCTCCTGAGTAGACTAACAGAACATGCGGGGCTAGACAGCTCAGAAATAACTAGTTCGTTTCCCTCTGCGGAGCTTGTCGTTCTTACCTTTATGTACTTGAATTACCATGAAGCGGTCATGGAAAGAAATTTCACTTCTTCTGACTCTAGAAATAGCATCAAATCTGATAAATGAAGCCAGTGAAACAAAGAAACGTACTGGTAACATTACGCAAATAAACAGGGTTATCCAGATTGGCATGGCTAACAATTTCATGGATCAAATCTGAGGAAATAGGCTCTTTATTGTTGACAGTATCAGTGCCAAGACTTGTCTTGGATGCCGACCTAACAGTCCCGACTACAGAGTTGTAGGTAGGGGAGGGAACCCCGACCATATCATGGACCCATTTAATGTCGTAAAAGGCGGAATCAATCACGCTGGAGACTGGGACTGCTCGATGGGTTGCTGTAAGTAAAGAGCTACGTGAAAAGGGTCAGCGGACAAACTAGTTTCGTTAGGCTTACAGGCCGCGAAGTCTTTCCCTTGCGAAAAGCATGGTGATACTGGAAGGAAGTGCTGCAGGCCTTAGAGGAAAGGACCGTGGTTTTCAATCTGTCCGTGAGACCCTGGATAAATCATCTCCTAGCGTCACCTGATCTCGCTAGAAACCCAAACAAAAATATCTGGGGAGACAAAAAATATCATAAAACCACATCTGAATAATAAGAAAAGCAGTAAGAAGAATACTAGGAAGAAAACACAGGCAAGTCATACATGCGAGTCATAAATGGGCCTACATTGCAAAAAATTAAAAACGAAATACAGACGAGACTCTAAGCATAAAGAGCGAACCTACACGGGCTAAGATCAAAGAATGAAATGAAAAAAACATTTATACAAACAGTAAATGTGAATCCCGGGGAATCTGAAATAGCAACAAGTGAGAAAATGTCTATGAACAAAAAAAAAAAAAAAAGAAAGTGTCTATGAACAAGAGCTATATTTGCCAGGGGAAATGTGCAATACCATGTAATAGACGAGGGGGGCCTGGGCATGGAACGCTTATCAACAAGAGCTACATTTGCCAGGGGGCAATGTGGCAAGAACCTCTGAGGGGACGAGTGAGGCCTGGGACTGGCTTGACAATTGATTCCAAGCGCTACAGCGTCGAGGGGGTAAAAAAAAAAGTTTACGCTCTGGGACCAAAGAGGGAGTTGCGCGCTTTTCCTTTGATGAACAGACCCTGGCACTTGGGGAAGGGTACAACCCAGTCGATGACAAAGTTGCTCCAGTGGACTCCATCTTT
>NC_090871.1:58216300-58221300 GCF_036669935.1 Montipora foliosa
TGAAAGTTGCAAGCGCGGATCCAGGGGAGGTGAAATGGGGGAATTTTCACCCCCCTTTTTCTGAGCCCCCTTCTTGCACAGACCTCAAACACTTCAACCAGGCTTTGGTTCTATTACATTATTACTAACATTCACTGCCCATTTCAAAATCCTGGATCCGCGCCTGAGTTGTTTGATAAGGTTGAATGTTGCTTTGCAAAGTTGACTTTTGGCGGGGGTAGAACACCATAGGTGCAGAGTATAGAACAAACTCAATCCACTTTATATTACGCCAAGTCAGGGAATCGAACCCGGGACATAATGGTGGAAGGCGAGTGCTCTCACCACCCCGCTATCCCTGCACCTCGATTTTTTAACTAATAGTTTGAGCCAGAATGAAAGAAGAACCCCGTTTCGCAAACGATTTCTGTAATTTGCATAAGTGCAGCAGCTGAACACAGCATGGCATTCTTCATGATTGTTAATAACGTGGAGCGTTTTCCATTTACACAAAATTTCCGGAAATTTCGGTGGAAATTTCCATCGAGTAAAAAACGTGTTCCATTTAACTCAGGTCCGTTCGCCGCCCAGTGATTGCGATTTTACGCGCCAAAATTTAAAAATGTGGCCGTGAATAGCCTGGAAGTGGTAAGACCTTTCAAAAGTTGTAAATGGAACTCAAATTTCCTTCGGAAAGTTTCCAACGGGAAAACAGGACTACCTTTTCAGAAGTTCCCCGAAAGTAACGTTAATTTTTTGCCCTCCTATTAAATCCCGAAAGTAACGGCCCGCCGAAAGTCACGGCTACCCTAGACTTGCCACAAGTCGACCTCACGATAATCCCAGGAGAAAATGTTTCGGCAAGCGAATCGTAATTTTTCGTACGCGAAGTGGATGAGCGAGCGACGAAGTCGCGAAAGGTCGACTTGTCTCGCTTGCAAGGTTTTCATTTGCGTCTCGCGCCAAAAAGGGGATCACGTCATTCGCAAGCGCTGAACCGACCAAAACAGTCGAACATGTTTGTTTCTACGAAATCGAAAGAGGAAATTTGTTGACTCTTTGCTAAAGGATGAAATCAAACGAAAGCTTATTTCAATCTCGAGTCGCCGCTTGGAAAGGAGATCCCCAGTGGTATTTTTTGGACCAACACTTGTGCCGTTATTTGTGCTGATAGAAACGAAAGACTAATTCGAAAGATTCGAATCGTCAAGAAAGTCAATTGATTTCACTCATGAAATATCAGGTAGGCTTCAGGTGTAGGAGACGTACTAGACCAGGATTAAAAGATACATTTTAGTGAAACTTAAACTTGCCATTTAGCGATGCAATGACTCTCGTCGATGAATACACATGCATTTTAAACTTTTTTGTTCCATTGGACGAAAAATGTGTCGATAGTCGTTGAGAATCGCCTCGGGACTTCCAAACACCAGTTTATACTTAAGATTTTAAATGTGTTATCTCCTACATAGCGACCGGCTAGATACCAAATCATCAGTGGAAGAATTACGAAGTTGATAGCATGCCACCCGCTCCAAGTAAACGACCAAAAGCCTACGGGACTAGTTCAAAGGTCAGACTTTTCCCAGCTCCGGTTGGAGAAGACACAAACAGATCTATGCAAGACAGATATTCTTGAATTATTTTCCTCTGATGGTCGCGTAATTCGGAATATCTAGCTTGTTTGAAAATCACGCTTCACTGCGTGTGGCAAATTTTGATTGACAACTCTATCCCCTGGGGTCCACGAGGACTACTCTGATTGGCCTAGCTCAGCGACCCGTTTTTGGGTCGCTAAATTGGTGCCAATCAAGTATGAAAAGTCCTTCGTTCCGCGCGTATCTAGACGAAGGACTTTTCGAAAGTCTACGGCTACCCGAAAGTAACGGCATTTTAAAAATTTACCCCAAAACAGTAACAAAACACTGTTGTGTATTTAATCTTCATTTCAAGCATTACTTCCGTCGTCTTACAAAGCGATCTTAAGGAGTATCGCATTTAACGTAACATATTTAACTGGAACGAGAGAAATACAAATAATATCTCTTCTTTGGTAAGTAACTCGAACAAGAAAAACACGAAAGTTTGTCATGAGACCGTTATTATCGTTCAATGTATGCAGATTAGAAAACTAGAACTTGTAAAAATTCTGAGATTATCTTGGAGCACAAGCATAAGTCAGAAGTGAAATTTTCTTAACTCCAGTTCCGACTGAATGAACGAGTTTGAAACTTAACGAAACTTTAACGTCTTTGGGACGGCTAGAAGTATCTTCTTCCGCAGTTTACTACAAAAATCTTGTAGTCTTAAGTTACAGTTACAGTTTCAGTTTTGTGCATGATTTTCTGTGAGTGAAACTTATGAACGCTGCAATACTGTATTGTAATTAATTTGTCAGCGAAGAGTCAAAGTGTACTGTACAGTTTAATATTAGTGATCGTGTATGTAGCGTAAATGATTTAGGTACTGAGTCTGTTTTGTTTACTGTTTGTTCATCTGGTTACGTTACATTGTAGGAATATGCACAAATGGAATGACTTTTAAATTTCATAATACTTGTCCTCTTTTTCTAAGACCACTTCGAGTTACAAACGTTTTTTATCTATCCGAAAATAACGGCTACCCAAAAGTAGCGGCACCTTTTGCCTGTAAAATCCGAAAGTAACGGGGGCCGTTACTTTCGGAATTCTACGGTATTAAATTAAACCCCGCTCGGGAACCCATTTTTATTTCCTTCGGAATGTCCAAACTTCCGTTCGGCGATTAGAACTCCAACTCTTTTCCTAGTGCTAGATCACTCGCCTACGGAGTTCTGTGCTTACAGTAGATGTAAAAATTTAATTTGGAATCCTTTCCGCCCGCGATGATTGATGCAGTAACCTCATTTCTGAAAGTATTTGATAAAGTGGACAGATGATTTTTCTTTGAGAACGACAAGTTATTTCTAGATCTTGCTTCGTTCTTGTGAGTTCCACTGTGAACATAATTGCATGGAACGAATACTCCAATCGATCTGCTTCTTGCGAGCCAGTTTGTTCAGTCGTTCCAGAACATTTCGTGAATCGAACGATTGTGTTCAATTGGCCATTGTGCCAAGCATTTATCAATCGCACCAGTGAGTTCGTTTGGCCATTGTGACTGTTTGAGAATTCCATCGCTATTTGTAGTGCCCAGGTCTCCCCATGAGACCTGAGGAGTGTTTACATGCACGGCATGCTTTATAGATTTACATATAGGGATTAATCAGCGAGTGTAAGAGTGGACGAGGAATATAACGTGTGTAAGTAGTTAGAGTGAACTTATCCATTAAAGAGAAGTCGGAGACTACATTGGCGACGAGGAGACAAAGAGAACACTTACAAGAGTTTCTGGAACGTTTAAGAGAGCGTCTGCCTGATCAAGATACGAAGTTTGAGAAGCAAAACGGCCATGTGCGAGACAAACCTTGGTTTGGCACCTTTTCACGCGGATCTTGATCCGACATCGGTGGGTCCTCGCTTCAGGAAATACCTAGAAAGGCACAAAGTGTATGCGGTTGCGATGAATATAAAGGCCAAGGCGAGAAATCGAGCGTTATTTTTACTGAAAGTGCAAGACATTTTTGACACACTGGACGATACAGGAGAAGACTTCGAAACCGCCGCAAAAAAGCTTCTGGAATATTTTGAACCGAAACGGTATCGTCTTTTCAGCATATATAATTTTCGGCAGTTAATCCAGGAATAAGAGGAGTCTTACGATGATTATGTCACTCGTTTAAAGCAAGCTGTAGCTCAGTGCGAATTCTCCCCGGAATGGCTCAAAGTTGCAATACAAATGCACTTAATTAAAAAAAGGAAATCGAAGAGAATCAACAACGTTTGGTCAGTAAGTCTCATTCTCTGCAGGAGGCGTACGATTTCGCTAGAGCTCAGGAATCATCCGATAAACAGGCGAAGACAATCGAAATGGAGCAACAACTTAGAGTGACGAATCCCGAGGAAGCGTTGTACAAAGGTGGGCTAGCAAGACCGAATAACCCAACCACTAAAGAGTGCTTCTCTTGTGGTGGCGTATTCCCTTATACGGATGGAAAGAAGCAATGTCCGGCTTGGGGAAAGAAATGCATTTTGTGCGGGAGAATGAATCATTTTGCCCGGAGGTGTAGGAGCAAAGAAAAGGTAAACAAGAACGCGGTAAAGACGGTACATCTCGAGAAGCAATCAGATAGCAGAGATGCAGAATCCCTATGTGGTATTGAAGAAATTGGAGCGATTGGAAGTAACCTAAAACCTAGGCCCATAAAGAGCATTAAAATTGAAAATTGCGTGGTCAACGTGGTAATCGACGCAGATGCGACCGTCAACGTGATGGATGAAGTCACTTTCCTCCGTTTGTTTGACGACAAGGCTAAACTGCGGAAATCATCAACTGTTTTGCATTCATGCCAAACTGAGGTGAATCTGTCCGTGCCCGTACGGGTAAAAGGAACATTTGAGGTGTAAGTGGAGTCGAACACGAAAATTATGATTGCTACGATTGCAAGTTCGAATGAGGCCTAACACTACTGTGAAGTTTTTCTACCCAATTATTCCATCAGGGATCAACCCTAGTATTGGAATTGGGCCCACACAAGGACAGAGAAAAACTCTGACCAGGGTGGGATTTGAACCCACGACCTTCGGTGAGCTAAGCAGCGGTGAACCCACGACCTTCGGTGAGCTAAGCAGAGGTGATTTTAATCCGAAGGTCGTGGGTTCAAATCCCACCCTGGTCAGAGTTTTTCTCTGTCCTTGTGTGGGCCCAATTCCAATACTAGGGTTGATCCCTGATGGAATAATTGGGTAGAAAAACTTCACAGTAGTGTTAGGCCTCATTCGAACTTGCAATCATTACTCCAAATGCTACTGAAGGACAACAACTAGCGATTACCTATGATTGCTACGTTTCATGTCATAAAGGGGAAGACTACCACGAAACCATTGCTAGGTTTTCAGACAGCTGAAAGTCTTGGTTTGGTAGCAGTTGCTAATACAGTACAA
>NC_090871.1:58236300-58238800 GCF_036669935.1 Montipora foliosa
ATTTTGTTCTTTTCTTAAGAGAACGTAAGATGTATAGCTTCTTCCGGGCAATAACAAGTAACTTGATTCACCGAAGCAGTCGCGCTTTCTCGTCCCGAAAGTTTTAGGGTGCCAGATTACCTTTGCATGAGAGAGACGTTGTTAGCCTCGAAACGTCAGGTTTCTTTTTTCTTTTTTTTTTTTTTTTTTTAAGACTTTTCTTAAAACATGTTAAAAGGCCAGCTTTCCAGTGAGAATAATCGGATCGCAATTTCGCAAATTACTTTTTGGGCGTGAAAGACCTCGGAACCTTTGAGAAACGGGACCCAGCCGTATCCCTAGCATCTTAAAAATGTAATTAACGCTTGGAATTAAAAAGCTTTGATCCCATGCATCGTTTCTGTGTACACAGCAAACTCCTAATATTTGCGTGTTTGTTGCTTGCTATTTACTGAACGTCTGGCAAGCAAGCCGTTCTTAACCTTCCAAGTGGATTAATCAATAGTGGCGCGAAAAATTAGAGACATATCGTAAAGTTGCTCAACACTATTAGCAGATACCAATGGCACTTCCTTTTCCTGATCTTCCGTTTATATTCACTCACAGTTTGCTGCAAACCTTGTCTCTTCCTGAGAGTAACAGCAAACAACAAAAGGACCAGCTAGGAAAACTGACTTAGTCGCAACGCAAGTTGGCAACTGCGACCCCTAGTGAGGAACAAGATTTGAGGTAAGTCAGGAAGCCTTCAACTATTTTGTAATGCTCTCTGCACTTTCAGGGAGGTCACGATTGAATTTCTCTTCAACGATTTGCCGAAATTAAAGCTGAGAATTTCATGCCACTTAGTTTTAGCTCGTGCTTTTACAACTTTGGTTTAATTGTTATTGAATTAGCTGTTGATGGAATGTTCATGAGCGGAATTTAGATAATCTCTGCCAGCAATGCGTCCATCACTTGCGAATTCCTCATTGTTCACAAGTGACGTAAAACTCAGTTGCGATAAAAGGTAGCAAATACACACGTGTTTCCTTTGCGTCAACGTCACTTTATTGCCTTCTACCTTTAATTGCGTTTTTGAAGGGTTTATTTTAAAACAAAACAGATTTTGTTGTTGTATGAAGGTTTGGATTTGACAATCTGTAGGTACAAAGGCAATGCCGCTGCATCGTGGGCATTATACTACAGGTATTATGATACTCGTGTATCATTTGCAATGCCGCTACATCGTGGGCATTCCCAGATTTCTTTACACTCAATTATCAAATTTCATCATGAATTCCTGCAATGAATTTCCCCTGTCGTATTCGACCGGCTTGGTATTGAAGTATAGAATCAGTGTGGCATCTCAGCTCTTGTTGGCTGTCTTTAAAGGGAAGAACGGGGAACGAGGAATGGAACTATTCCCCGTTCCTCGTTCCCTCTTTAAAACCAGCCAGTCTAAATGTGCTTCTTTCAAATGTTTGAAACCTCTTGTCAAGAGGGCATCTAATGATGTTGATGTTTTGACGACTTTTAAAAAAAGAAATTTGACCTCCTCTCTAACCCCAGTTTGCAAAGGAACGCGCGGCATGTTGGAAAGGAGGGGAGGGGAGGCGGTGAGGAAGCTGTTTTCCCGCCAAAAATATACTGCGTTACGTACCTGTCACGATAATGCACTAGTCAATAAAACCACAGCTCCACGACACGAACCCGGGAGGTAACGAGGGTGTCACATTTGTACAGTATAACATTTCAAACTTTCCCCCGCCCCTGGGGGAAACTTGACTGTCACGGTCCCCACTAGTCGTTGCAAACTAAGATTTTACTAAACTTTGTGAGGCATCGCTGAAAACGTGATAGCTGCCTGATTGACTGATTGACTGATTGCAGCGCGCGTAATCAGGAAAACCAGCCAGGAGAAAACGGAAACAAATGTCACAACGTGAGATGTAACAAACGTTTTTCTGCTATTTCTTGACACCAAAACTATTGTTGAGGAATTGAAACTTTGGAACTTTGTTTCACAAATTTTGGAATGCTTCGTTGTTCGCTGCCCCTGGAACGCTATCTTAGAATCTTCAGTGAGGCGAAAGAAACTGGATGATTATGACGAAGCTATGACGACATTTTTCTGAAGAACACATATGCGGACCAAAAAAAATATCTCAATTTTTTCCGCCCCAACAAAAACACAACTCTACCCAAAATGTTTCATAACAAATATTTAGCAAAAGGTGCAAATCACTGCAATTGTGAGCTCTTTACGACCAAGAAGGCAGACCCAAAACGGTCGACAATTACTCCATTTGCTATTGCTGTTGTTGCTGCCAAGTTGAGGCAGGAACGCGTTTCGATTCTTGGACCCAATCCTACTCTGTCAAGGCTAGCGTTACAGGCCCGGCTAAAAATCCCCGCCAATTTTAACAAATTGTTACTGTCCCCGTCACCCCCTTATGTCCCGGGGACCGGGAGGGTGAGGTTTCAATAATTGACTAATGCGGAAGTCACATTCACTTCGTTTGCTCGTCAGTGAGGTGTTATT
>NC_090871.1:58248800-58251300 GCF_036669935.1 Montipora foliosa
CCCTTAGTCAACCAATAACTAAAAGGTTTTGACTCGACAGGCCGGTACAGCTGATTGTGTTTTTTGGAGAAAGGCTAAAACATTTCCTGCAGATGTAATAATAAAACCAATTGTTCTTAGTTCTGTGATAAACACACCTTCAGCCATGCCATGGCAAGGCTGTTAGTTATGTCTTCGATCGACGTAATGATAAACCTCTATCATTCTTTTAAAATAACATATTAAAATGGTTAAAGTATGTTGGCACAGATCAAGGAAGGAAGGGCTGATGTTGCGAACAAAATTGCCAATACAGATTGCGGGAACCGGGACTTGGAAAAATGCCTTCATACAAGGTCAAACTGAGAACGCAAAATATTTTTCTTCGATTATCAATAGGCCACAAAATGCAGATAAGGTGGCTATTTATAGATGCTGAACAGTAGAAACGTCTTTTTTTTTTCTTTTTAGTGAGCTACTTAGCCATACCTGGGCCTCGTTGTCCGACAGTCAACATTGAAAAAACAAGTAAGAGGTGAGTTATCGTCACGGCTATTATACTGCAATTAAGCGTTTTTCCAAGTGTATTCGCGTCTTTGAGCTGCATTTAATTCAGCTGACCTTTTTTCCAGTTTCAGTGATTATATTCTCTCATTAGAAACAACTATATAGGTAACTTATCCGGTCAGATCGTTCCATGCTCAGTCTCTCGTTCCAAGTCAAATCGTTGCACAGTATAGTCTGTTCGTTCTATAAAAAAGTGAGATCGTTTTACTAAAAAACAACTAGATTCAAAAGCTTTAAAAAGAGTTAATATATCGCTCCACAAGTGCAACAAGCTGCTTATAATACCGATCAAGCTGATTTACGTGAGTTGTCGATCCGCGAGTGAAATTTAAGTGTTCAAGTTCTGCGTACAACTATGAACAGTTCACATGATCGATGTAGTATAATCTGTGCTGATTTCACCTCAAAGATGACCCAGTAGCAATGACACACACTCAAATAAGCGTAAATTGCTCGCATCTTTATTAAATGTCATTACCTAAATATTCATTATAGTCGTGAAATATTCTCCTGGAAGGTTTCATGACTTTATCTAAGTGGAAAGATCTGGCTACAGTGTTGAACCATCGGAATTTCTGTGGAACGAACTGACTATATACTGTGGAACTATCTGACCGTAAACCCTTGAAAGCCTTCGAACAGGCTATACCGTGTTTCGCGCAACACATGTTTCACAGGAAGTTTCACTGCATGTGCAACCTAAAAATATAACAATGATTATTTAATTTTCTTAAGCAAAGAAGGGCAGTTGTTACTATTACAAGGCTCCGACTAAACTGTTGTGCCACAAACTTGCAGCAGAACACAGAAAAACAAAGGTAAGCCTGTCGGGTCTAGTGGACTCACAACAAAACACAATTAATGACTAACATAACTTCTTGAAAGCCTGATGATTCAGTGACGATGTTAATGACTGTCGCACTTTGCTCGCACTTTAAAGGGATATTTCGCTCTCTAAAAGTGATAAATTCGGATAAACAAAAGCACATGGAATCGACTCACATTTACAATTACAAAACTTGTAATAGTTTTAACTACATCTGCCCCCGTCTAAGATAATATGGACAGAGAGCTGGGCAAGCATGGCGGCAAGCACGGCGCTAATGAATCTCTGTGAAAATTTAAATTTTAAATCAAACAAGAAGCAGTTCAAATGGAATGGTGATCTAAACGCACTGAAAGACTTTTGGATAGCTGAATTAGAAGAAGGAAAGACAGAGAGTCTGTTAAATGTTGAATCTAAAGGAAGCAGCGAGATTTTAAAATTCGAAACCGTAACGGTCAACTTCTATCCAAGTACGAAAACGCTACAAGTACAAGGCCCATTAAGAGACGAATACTCAAGCAAGCTTATGGATATTATTAAAAATGGAAGCGTATTTAAAGAACAAGATCAAGTTGTCTCAGAGATATCAAAATCTAGCGCAGAAGATACGGAGGTGATAGTTGCTGATTCCGATCCATTGTTAAGTTTGAAATCTGCACATGATGACCGTTACGAAGAGTTTGAAGCCTTCATGAAAGCTCAACGCGAATTTAACAACAAAATAGAAAGTCAGGTCTCGATGAACTCGGTCGCATTAAACGAGAACGTTATTGAGGTGCGGGATTTAGAACACAAATGCAAGAATCTAACAAAGGAAGCCAAACTTTCCTGCGAAAGAAGAATCGAAGAGGTCAGATCTGAAATCGGTGCAGAGTTACAAAAGCTAGGCAAGCAGATTGCAAGTCTAAATTCGAAACTGTCATCCGAACTTAAAATCTTGAAGAACAAGGCATCGTCGACGGAGGACTCCATTAAGCTCATCTTACACCAACTGGACCAGATAAAAACCAAAGTTTGCTCATCTGAGCAATCACTCCTGGAGCACTTACAAGAAACCAGCGCCACATCAGCAAGACTAAATAGTCAGGAACCTGCACCACCACGCGGGACGGAAACTTCTAATCCAGA
>NC_090871.1:58266300-58278800 GCF_036669935.1 Montipora foliosa
TTTCCATGCTCTTTTCTTTGTTCGTAAACCTCGGCCCTGAAGTAAGCAATCGAGTGAGATGTGCGTTTCTTCAATTTCCCGCCAGATGCAAACGGGATATTTCATCACAGTTTGATTGATGTTTCAATTTCCTGATCTTGTTTTGATAAAGCGTAAGTAAACTAGTAAGCCTGGTTGAACGTAACTTGAACTTCGGCGGCTTTGAAGAACACGCGTTTCCAAGACTACAAAGTTGCCTACTTACGCTAAAATTAGACCCGTTCCCATCTGAAGTACGCCTCAAGTATGCTTCAGCTATACTTACTAAGCTTAGTATGAACCCACCTATTAGCTTATCCTTCGCTGTTGTTTTTTCAGTTAAAGGCACGCGCGCATGCCTTGAACCAAACTTCTTGAAAATGTGAAAATCGTACAGTTCAAACAACCGCTTTTATTTATTCCAACTAGTCTGCTATTAGTCTGAAAAATCATGACGAGATTGAGCAGAATTTCTGACAAGGGCTCGGCAAATATGGCGGCTTCCGGGAGTTCAACTTCTTCGATTACAATTTATAAACCCTAATTCTGATCAAAATTGTAGCATTTAGGCATTTTCCAGACAAAAAGTTGATTTTCCATACAAATCTTCCTCTTTCCATGTAACCAGCCTCTGTTAAGGACGGTGCCTAGTATTATTATTGCGCATACGTTCTGCGCATTTCGAAATAGTCGGGTTTCCAGTGGGTGGTGCTTACTAATAAAGGGATATTTTTGCCCGGTTTAAACTCTCGGAGAGAGTAGAACTTACCAAGTTCTCTTGGTGTCCAAAAAGAAAATTGGGGGTAACCACTATTTCAGAGATAATTAAGCTTCAATTTGGAAAAGAACGTCATTCATTGCTTTGTGTTTTAAAGCTTTTAACAAATATTGTTGATTAATTATCTTTGAAAAATGCATGGTTACCCCCAAACGCAAAAATGTGACCATTGAATTAGCATCGTCCTAAAAGTCGGGTATTTTCGAAAGTAGGTTGCGTAGTTGTTTCCCCGCTGTCTTAAAGGCGCCCGCAAACGAGGAAACATTGTTGCGGAAGCACTGTTTTCCGAAATGTGTCCTTGGCGTGCATACGAGGAAACATTTGGTGAGGCAACATTGCTTTCTCGTTTGAGGGTCAGTCACGTGATTTGGGGTTAGCATTGACCACGTGTATACGTGTAATTACCAAAACGAATCGTAAAAGGTTGGTCGTTTGGTAAGTACTACTGGGTAGAAATCGTAACATGGAGATATGAAGTTTAGTTGTTTGCATCAGTGTTCGCTAAGCCAATGAAAAATTCGCGCTCGTTTGTTTTTATACGATAAGCCAATTAAATGTTTTGCATTTTTGTTTACGTTCTGTTTTTACCTTTTTTTTTTTTCACGGTCATATGAAAGTCGCTCTATCCAGTTTGTTTCCGCAATCCAAAGTCCGTGTTCCGTGGTCCAACCATGCAATCCATATTTTTTGGCAAAAACTTCACGACTTATGACTTAAGGATTTTGCGTCTTTGAAGGCGCATTAAACGATTTAGTTCGTCCAGACGTATCTAATGCGTCTCCTCGCCCGTCTTTATATGGGACGAATAAAATGACGAACTAAAGGACGCATTGAATTAAATTGCCAATAGTATTAAACGCCTGTAGTATAAAAACGGCTATTACTATTCACATGCACACACAAAAAAGAAAAAATTAGGGAGAGTGGAAAAAATTGACAACCCAACTGAATAAACAGTCAAATTTTCCCAAAGATGTTTCAGACGGCGAGAAAATCATAGAAAATATATTGACACAGCAGGCAACATTTTGCGCTTTCCCAGTCGTGTTGAAGCATGAATGACTGTAAATTTCCTTTGGCTTTTACCAGAAAGCGAAAAAAAGTAGATGGTTTTTTTGGTTTGCTTACGAGAGTCTTAATTTTCCTGGATATTCCTTTGTTTGTCGAAACAGAAAACTGCGAAATTTTGTCCGCTCATGTAAAAATATACGGCATTTAAAAATTAAAAAACTCTTTTAACTCGGCGTCATGAATTTTTTTAGATATTGTTTTATACATTTTACAGTGACATTCTCGGGAAGACAGACAAATTTACAAGAAGATTAAGAAGGTTTTTTTAAAATGTAATAATATTTTAACCTACAATTATTGTTAAAGGTATTTCTGAAGAACCGTTTCTGGCCCCTCTAATTTTGTACGTTTTTTTTAATGTCATCACTAAGGTTTGCTGACTTTGAAATTCTTAATTTGTCGTTGTCATAAGGCACTTTGATAAGAACCACACTTTCCAGGTTTAACTGAAAATGGCAAGTTATGTTTTGTTCTTACTTTTTAAAGAAGAACTTCTGTGTGGATTGTAAAAATGGTTTAAAACTTTCACTGTTAAGTAAGAAATGGTAAGCGTGCAGCGTGCAACTATCGAATTATGGACGCACGCGGGAGGTTGCTAAGCACAAGAGAAGCGTAAGAGTCGCACGAGGCGATAGCCGAGTGCGACTCTAGCTTCTTGAGTGCTTAGCAAACCTCCCAAGTGCGTTCATAACTCGACAGTTGCACGCTGTACGCTTACCATTTCTTTTATATAATAAAGAATTAAACTTTATTCGCATAAAAGCTGATGGTGACGTCAATCGTGCGTCTGTTCTCTAATAAATAGATCACAGGCAAGAACCAATCAAAATCCGTGAATAACTTGGGTTATTATATAAATACCTTTATAACATAAATTCAATAGCGCGAGCGTGGTTCATATTCTTATTGAGCACGCTAATGACGTCACCAAACTAACAGCTCGTTGATAACGTTATAAAACAATTCGTTCATGCGTCAGCTGTGCGTATGTCGAGATATTGAGCACTTGGGAAGTTTGGAGGGCACTCAAGAGGCTACAGGTGCACTCGGCTGCGCCTCGTGCAACTCTTACGCCTCTTTCGTGCTCTCCAAACTTTCCGCGTGCTCAATATCTCGACATACGCACGCTGACATATGAACTAATTGTTAATTTAAAAATTTTGCCTATCATTTAAGACGATTGTGTAGAAATAAGATCTCTAATTATCCTATTTTAGAGATTCCCCTTTTAGAGATTCCCTATTTGAGAGATTCCCCCTTTTTTAAAGATTCCCTATTTTAGAGATTCACCAGTTTAGAGTTAAGGCTCACGATTCGCGATTTCCGATTCTATCATTCTACCAATAGCCATGTTTATTTTATGACACTCGAATTTCTTTCGACAGCCTCGAAAAAACAAACCTGTTTCCACCTGCAACGCATGTGACTACGGTGTGGAATTTCTTGGTTGTTCTCCTCATAATAAACATATCAGTGATAATCTGAGGTAAGTAATTTATTCGACTATTAAATCTTGTTATTAGTGATAATTTTTGCAAGGGATGAACGGATCGTGTCGCCCAGTTCTTCGCTGTACAGATACGTTTTACGACGGCCAGCAGGGGAGCGATAATTGTAATTTTAATTGTTCAGTGTTTAGCTCTTTGGCGGGCCTCTGAAGTCTGAATACAACGAAAATGTTATCCAAATGTTAGAAAGATCCCAACTAAGAGGAAAGGAATAACATTACAACAATACTCTCCGCCAAGTATTTTATGCTTGCCTAGCTTGGTTTTTTTGGCATCGTCATTCGCAATGTTCGATTGCTTGCCATACAGTTGCGTAAAATACACACATACACACTTTATTTGTTAACGCAGCTTTGCTAAGTGATAATGGTAGCCAAAGGCTGATGGAAACCTGCGGTAAAAGCATATATATGTCACTAATATAACGTTTAACATTTAAAACATGCACCCACAGTTGTAGATTTATTGGATCACGAGGGATTCCAAGTTGAAATGATAAGAAACAAAGAACTAAGTCATGTACCACAATATCGGGGTAAAACAAAGTTAAAACAGTTTGCAGGGCGTTTATTTTATGGAAAACCAGTGACTTCATATGAATGACCAGCAATTGGCACGGTAAATATGAACGGGTAACAGGCACGCATGCTTTGATCATTAGGTATCTGAGCAAAACGCTCTTATTTAACTAGCCTGCGCAGCAAGCGTTCCCGTTCAAAAGAAGAGCTCCAAAACCATTTTCCGCAAACAGGTCGCGCGGCCGGTTTGCGGAAAATCGTTTGGGAGCCGTCTTCTTTCGAACAGGAACGCTTGCTACGCAGGCTATTATCTAACATGTGTACGTACGTTGCTCCTGTTGATGCTTTCGTCCTTCATGAAAGGCAGATTTAAGAAAAGCGTAATTTGAAATGTTATGCAGTGGTGCTTGAAGGTAAAAAAAAACGTATTTTTTGAACCTTTCCGAGCAAGATCAAAATGTTTTCATCTATTCCCACTCCTGCCATACCCTTGAGCAATCACCACTCCGGAGAGGAAGCACTACTTATTTTGGAAGAAGATAAGATAAGATAAGATAAGATAGGATAACTTTATTTATACACGGTGTTTCCATCAGTTAATTTAGGTAATTATCTATAGTAGTATCAGAAACCCATAAGGGTTGAAACGTGTAACGCGCGTTCACAGCTTCCGAATATTCAGTGCGAACTGATTGGTTGAATGTTTCAGTGCTAAGTACCATATTTGGAAACCCCTCGCTCTTGTTGTTCCAAATATGGTACTTAGCAAATTGAATATTCAGATGCTTGTATCCCAGCACACAAGGGGCCGTTACACGTTTCAACCCTTATGGGTTTCTGGTAGTATATCTATCTACCTAACTACAATAAAATTTAATAATAACAATTCAAATAAAAGAAATGGATGAAAATTCTGCTTTTCATTGAGGCCGTGTCTAAAATTTACTTAAATTAAGATATTACTTTAAACTGTGGCGACTTCATTTAGATTTGAAATCGGTCAGCGAAGACGCTTGTCTTAGGTCTACAGGTAAGTTTTTCCACAACTGAGCTCCGCTGTGCAAAAAACTTCTCTTGAGATAATCAGTTCGAGGTTGTGGAACAACTAATTTGTTTTCGGTACAGTCAACTCCCGTTATAGCGGACACCCTCGGGACCACGATTTGGTGTCCGTAATAGCGAGAGTCCGTAACAGCGGGGTGCGAGAAAATTTTTATTTTAAACCATATTTACAGAAGGGGTCACATGTGTGTTCATTTTCATTAACTCCAGTATCCTTTCCAGACCCGTTGTCGCACGCAAAGAGCGTCAAAACTTTCTTTATTTACAAACAGAGCAGAACTTAACAGAACAGGAGTTACGTACCCTTTGTGCACAGTACTAAGTACGTAAAAAATCGTCATCGTATGTTGCAGCAATGTCCATCATCGTTTTGGTTTCCTACTGTACTGAAGTACAGTAACCTACATTTCTAAAAAAAATATTTTCAAGGAAAAACCTGAACATCAGCTATTGATTGCATTAGCTATCACATTGCCTTAAAAGATCGTTCCAATAGGCTCTGTGTACTTCTCCTTTGAATTGCAACTTCCCCCACTTTGTCGCCAAGGAGACTAAATTCATTAGCAACCTGAAACTCCCCAGGCCTCTATGAGTCAAAAAAGCAGAAAAAATAGACTTGATATGTGCGCAAATTTTCCAAGATGCTGCTCGGTGTCCGCTATAACGAGAGAGAAAACAATACAACTGTGACGTTGGGACCGAATAAAGTGTCCGTAAGTCCGTAATAGCGAGAGTCCGTAATAGCGGGAGTTTATTTCAGTCAAACGTCTGTAACTTTCGCCGGGGATTAAGCTGCTGTCCGTAATAGCGGGGTGTCCGTAATAGCGAGGTGTCCGCAAGGCGGGAGTTGACTGTATTCCTTAAACGATAAGCACTTGCATTGTCACGATATACAAATCTTGATCTCAGATACTCAGGTGTCATACTATGTAATGTTTTATATATTAGGATAGACTTCTGTTCCAATCTTTGATAGTAGAGACTTCGCCACCCTAGTGCCCGGAACAAATCATCCAAATTACTATCATAGCTTATAAGGGCGTAATGGGGACATGCGGCCAGCCAGGGTATGTTTTTCGGGACTTTTGTCTTGAACAGGGTATCGAATTTATCAGTTTTTGTCTTAATCAGGGTATCGATTTATCAATTTTTGTCTTAAACTGGGTTAAAGGTCTTAAACAGGGTATCAAAAATCGGAATTCTGTCTTAAAATGGGTAGGGAAATCAGCGATATTTGTCTTAAACAGGGTCAGGGTATGAGCGGTTGCGCCGCACCTCCCCAACCAGGGATAAATCGAGTACCCCCCCCCCCCCCCCACCCCTCCGGGCGCAGACATTAGGATGCGAGCTGCCCGATTTTGAAGCCTTTGCAGTTTTTCAGAAAGGCCTTTGTTACAGTTTCCCCACACGACATTGCAATAATCAAAATGTGGTTGAATAAGGCTATTAGAAACTTCAATTAGAACATTAAATGGCGTGAGATGCCGAATTCGTTTAATTGCACCAACGGCACAAGCTATCTTCTTAGAGATGTTTTCAATATGACACTCCCAGTTTATATTTTGATCGACATAAACTCCAAGGGATTTAGTGGAGGTTACTTGATCTACTGCGTTTTCGTTTACAGTAAGAGAGAGGCTTTCCGTAAATTGTGATAACTTCTGCCTTGATGCAATAAGCATAAACTCAGTTTTTGTCATATTTAGGGTAAGCTTGTTAGCAGAGAGCCGTTCGTACACATTACTCAGGTCGTGATTAATCCAATAATTTATATGCTTAATATCAGTACTGGCAAGCGTCAGGCTGGTATCATCTGCGTACATTCTGGGTTTCGAATATGTCAGACAATGTGATAAGTCATTAATATGTATAAAAAACAGAAGAGGTTCCAAAATTGTGTCCTACATCTTGGACATTTCGGAGTTGAATTACAAGAATTTAGATGACAAATCTGTGTTCGATTATCTAAATAAGAAGCAAACCATTGATGGCTGGTCCAACAAATTTCATAGCATTGCAATTTTCGTAGCAAAATATCGTGATCTACTGTATCAAATGCCTTTTTGAGGTCTAAAAAGACTACGGCATTAACAAGCCCACAGTCTATATCCATTGCCCAGTTATCTGTAGCTTCGATAAGTGCTGTGATTCTTGTTACACTTATTCTAGTATGGCCCGAGGATGTGAAATTCCTACGAAAATTGTTGTCTATATGTACAGGAAATCACATGCCCTTGCTGGTGCATTTCGTGATTTCTGGTCACTCGTGATTTTTTGAAAAGTTCTGAAATCGCACTCGCCAACGGCTTGTGAAATTTCGAGAACTTTCAAAACATCACTCTTACTCATAATCACGAAACGCACTCGCGTTCATACGATTTTTACTGCCGCTGTGAGTTAGCCTGAAGCGAACGAATGAAGTAAATCTCTAATCGGGAGACGGACTCATTTTTCTTGGAAACGCAAGGAATTGTGGTCGCAGTCAAGATCAAAGGCGCAAGGAGTTGTGGTTATGCGCGAATTAACATGCCCGGTCTGATTATTGCCTGTTAGAAGCTTGCAGCCACGTTCCCTTAACTTGTAAAAGTGCATGCTCTGTTTTCGCTTTTTTGACGCTTCTTTCAGTATCCATTATAAACTTTCTCGCAGCTTCGTGAAATACAAGTAAAAAAAGCTGTCAGACTAAACTAAAGTGATGAATGGCCAGGATTCCCTTAAATGTGAGTATTGAAGTTTCGATTGAAAAAAAGGCATTACAATGCATATGACGTCTACGAAATGCACTCACTTGTCGTATATCTCGCCGGATGGTCTTCCATCCAGATACCTACCCTGCCCAACAGGGACAGACTTCAGTGACCTTTTATCGTGGTCGAGCAAAATTTGCTGACTTCACAAGTCTTTCTCGTGTATATTACTGTTACAGTACTTAAGTCACACGAAAATCTAAGAACTAATAACCACAGCGCTTCGCTCTTTAAATTAACATGCTGTGAAAAAGAAGTTGAAGTGAACGCGAAAATGATCAATATGGTTGATGCCAATTTTACTCGATTCCCTTTTATTTTCTTCAATCTTTCTGGGTTTCGTATTTTACTAGTAATCACATGTCCTCTCAGGGCGATATTTACGTTGTACCGTTTCCCAGAATCGATGCGTCGTTATTTTGACTACAACTTACCTTTTTAAAGCAAACAGATCGCACGTACGTATGATACAGAGTCTACGCAAGGGCAAAATATATAATTTCAATCAATCACATGAATCATAGTAATCGGCGCTTTTTAAAACCATCTCGAGAAGTACATGCTCATATCCTCAATCTATTGTTTTCTTTCTTTACTCGAGTGGGGTTCAGAAGGCGGTCTAGATGGCGGTGTAGTTTGGGGGTCCACGTTTTGTTCCGTCCCTGCACAGACTGCACAAGACCTAATAAAATCTCCCTTCAGTTCCACGCACTAATTAAATTACCTCAAGCATACTTGAACATCTAAGCACAGCGGCAGGCATTTCTCCCATTTATGTAAACTAGTTTATGTTTATATATTCTACAAATTACTCTGTCGCCGTGTTTTCCTAGCAGCTTCCGTGTTACACTATTTAACTAACCTCTATTGCACTCTGTAATGTAATTGATCAATAAAAACCGCGATGTCTGGTTGAGTATATAATAAACGTGCGCAATAGAACAAATAGTTGAAGATCACAAGCCAAATAAAAATAAAGCAATTCGAGGCCTTTTGCTTGTCCAAAAGACGAAGTATGCAAAGCACATTTGGGATTGAACATTAATAAAATTGCGTTCTTGGTTTAGGAAAAGAATATGTTGAGTCCTTGGAAAAACTGAGTGTCAGGTTGAATAAGTGAAAATTCAGGAAAAATGTATTAAAGGCAGTTAAAAAAATCATTTGACAGGTAATGTTAGTTCGGTAAGAGATGACTATTGCTCAAAGCGAGGCTTCTCCATAGAACGATGCATTCTGGTCGCTGCGCAATGCATTCAGATCGAAAGCACTATGTAGTATGTTAAACGTCAGCAAAGCCGAAATCATACACATTTTGCATAGATTTGTGTTAATACTGATCGAGGGCTGCAGAAGACTGGGCGCATGATACAAGGGTTCAATTTCTCAAGAACAGACTATTTCTCTAGAACTAGTTATAGTTATCACTACTGCTGACCCGCGTGTAGAATGCAGGTAGCAGGAATTTGGTGTTAAAAGAAATAACAGTGTAATATTATTTTTTTAAGATGAGAGTAGCCCAAAGCTATGAAGCCGGGCGTTCAAAAATCTCGGATGGTTTGGTCTTTATCGCAGTGACATCTGTTTCAGCTAGTGACATCTTATACTTTATGAACACATGCAGCAGTCAACAACTGCTGTCAATCAACAAAACGTTTAATAAGGAGTTTATACCTACAAGATAATGGTCCAGCCTGTGAAGGCTGAGAAGATTACTGTTTTCTTGATTTCTGGCTGCGGATCGATCTGTGCAAGACCGCCTTGTTTACCTAATTTGTCTATTTTGTAAAGTGTACCAGAGTAATCAACTATTAGGTGGAATATTTCATGCCTTTGATTTAAATCTTTTTGTTTCTGTTTAACTTTATAAATATTCAAAAGAAGAAACACACGGCCATTTTCCTGACCTCTTGAAATTCTCCTTCGTCTCATGTCGTGGTCGAAGTATCTTCCCCAGAACACCTCGCGCACCTAGAAAGTTTTACCCGAGACCACACTGGGCGCCTAGCTGTGATCAACTTATACAATGTTTATTTACGTGGGGACTCCTAGAATGTCTCGCGCTCAAAATTTGGTACATATAGTGGCTAAAGTAACAGGGCTGGCTTTTGAGTCCGCCTCTGTAAACTCGTATTTGTCGATACCCGACAAAATTAAAGAAAACAAACCAGTCTCGTCTTGTACTGGCAAAAATACACATGCACCCGAAAAGATATGTTATATATAATTAGAGCTTACATGCTAAGTAACATAAAACTTTGAGAAAAAATACTAGTTTCACGACCGATCAATGCTTTCTAAAGCGGTAACTCTTCATTGTTTTAGTCACTGTAGTCTTGAGCGCTAAAAACTTGAGTTCTGGTGCTACAACTACTTGACTAGCCTGGAACCAAGGCTCCCCAATTGGGGTTTTTGCCTCTCCGTTCACCATTTAACCGCTCTGTAATGAATCTTTATGGTATATTTAATTCATTTCCTGGTGAATGATCTCTTTACAATTTTCCATACGAATTACCACTTCACTCGACCGTCTCAGGCCTTAAGCACGGTTGAAATCTAAAACTCAATACTCAACTTGACACTCGAAGCGATCCGACGATCGATCAAAACTCAGACTAAGTCCTTCTTTTACACGTGACTTTCTTCCACGTAATGTATGCTTATTTATGTCAAATCTATCTTTAACACGCTCCTCGCGAAAGAAAAATAAAACCTCTGGCACCCAGGGTAGGATTTCTTTTGAATCCTACAAAATCACCGAGCGTAAAGGTAGGAATCGTGGCTTTTTGGAGGAACGTGGTCGCGAAGGACAAGATTCAAACAGGTGCACTGCAAGTTCATTATTGTCTTTTGAGGTTAAGCGATTGGGGAGTAGCCGTTTGTCAAACAAAATCGTGAGAAGGCTTAGAACGTTCGTTACCTATACCGTAGCTTACACAGCCTGCTTGTGTGGAATAAATTTTCTCTTGAAACAGGTATTCAGCCTTAAATATTTTTCCATCATCTTCAACTAGTTTTTTGGTCTCCTTTGAGCGTGTTGCTTCGTTTTAGTCTATTACATGCATTTGGTTCTTCTCTTTCAAAAGTTTGATCCTAGTCTGACGTAAATCCAACTTTTATTCGTTTCAAAAATTATGAAATATGTGCATCAGGATTCTTTTTTATTTGGACGAGCTTTCTCGTCAGGCAATTCCAATATACATGGTGCACCGCCTTGGTTTACAAAAACTTGCTTCAACTGCATGGAAAGCTGCCATGATTGCAGGGCGGATGCGGAATGAAATTGGATCTCAGTTTTTTATTATTCCTTCCATTTTTTCCGAAGTTATTCACTATTTATTATTGAAATTTTGTTCGATATTTAATTTCCATATTCGCTATTCTTTAATGGAAACCGTAAAATTCTTTATTTCGTATGTTCCAATGCTAAATGTTCTTCATTCACTTTCTTTTTTAAGCCGTTTTTCATTATTCATTATTCCGCTTCCACCCCGGAGCCATGATGCTTCTTTTCGATTTTTCGTTCTTGCATTTTCCATTTAATGGACTTTCAACGTAAATTGTCCACGTACTAGTTTATCGGCCAAACCTGATCACAATAGTTGACACTCTTTTTCTTCGGTAACTCCGATCGAGAGCTTTGGAAGGTAGCAAGTCAGTTCGATCGACGGTCGTTTCGATCGAAGTTCGTTTCGATCGAAACCAAAAGTCAGTTCGATCGAAGGGGTGTCTACAAACCGAAGACCGAAGACCGAAGACCGAAGATCGAAGACCAAAGACCGAAGACCGAAGATCGAAAAGTGCTAAAACGCTTTATTTGACGCCAAAACATTGAAATCGAAGGGGTCTTCGTTTTGTAGTTTTACCCGCCTCAAACTACAAAACGAAGACCCCCGCTAAAAACGCTTTATATGACCTTAAAACATTGAAATCGATGGGGAAAAGACCAGGAAAGAGATGTTGTGGCACTTAACCATTCATGTAGGTACCTCCTCGTGGAATAATTTATTATTACATTCAGCGAATAGTAGGTTTGATTGTCTGGCTGATTTTAGGCTAACTTACATTATTCTTATAAGAAACGATTTAGAAATACATGAAACAAGAAATATAAGTGAAAGAAACCGACGTTTCGGTGCATCTTGCGCCATTATCAAGGTTATAAAGATAAAATGCGGTTTGCAAAAAGGCTACGTTAAAACGAATTTGCATAAAAGAGTACCAAGCTAATTACATGAATACTTTAGCACGAAGAGAATCCGACTGTACATTCAATGCTGGTTTAAGATATTGAATACACAGCATTTCATTAACAAGGCAGTCAAATTTGTTCGTGCATTTCTTGATTACATTGAAGCGTGCTAAGAAATTGTTCGGAACAGCAGTGTTATGATCTTTGCAATAATGCCTGTAAATAGATGACGCCTTTTGACGGTGTCCCTCAACGCGCGTGTGAAGGTGGCCCTTTGTGTACCCGACATAACCTGCATCGCACAGGTCACACTTGAATAAATAAACAACGCATTGCTGGGTTACGATGTTAGGCTTGGGCTCACGCAAGCTTAGATCTTGTTTAAGCTTGCGGCTAGTAAACACGGGTTGAATGGTCTTCTGCACCTTGCTACTAAGATCTCTAAGTTGTCGTTTGACAGACGCTGCAGCATCCCGATCTTTATAGGGGATAACTATCCGGATGGCGTCATCGGTATGCTGTTTAGGTTGGTCCACTGCGACTCTCGAGGTGATAAACCTGTTGATGACGGAATCAATAAGGTGATTACCTCAGCTTACGGAAAACTTC
>NC_090871.1:58283800-58301300 GCF_036669935.1 Montipora foliosa
AATAGCATCCATTGTTGTATGCCTCGTTCTTCAAACGATGCCGCTACAAGAACATAGTAGTGGCCGGATACTCCGTTGTTTAACGAGTCACTGTCTGTTACAAGGTCTTTTCCTAATCTTGTAGAACTCAGTTTTATGATAACAGATTATGAAGCTTTTGTTATTATCTTAAGTTACTATATTCTCGCTGTAAAATGCAGTGAAATGCAACTACTCTTTCGCTAGCGATATGAAATCGCTGTCAGCATGTCGGTTCTGAAATTAAAATTGCAAGCGATTTGAACCGAAGGTACTGATTGGCTAATTCGATCTCGAATTTCAGCGATTATTAAATTTTCGACCGCGGATATTGCGTTTCTAGCTTTCTGAATGGTTCATTCAATCTCGGTTTATACAAAGCTCATATGACCTAATATGGAAACTCATTGGCTTTAATTTCCAAGTGTCCAAGCGTTCAGAATTTAATGAACATTTAATACAACAATTATTCCATTAGCGCTTGTTGGATATGGGACTGGTTATAGCCAACTCGGTGCTACGCGCCTTGTTGCCTATTTACCATCTCATATCCAACGCACGCCCATGGAATAATTGTTACAAATAACGTATGCATATTTCCTTACATGGAGACTGATTACGCCCGGAGTTTTGTAAAATTGAAACAGTTCAGAGGGTAATAAAATTTCTGAAACAATTATTCCATTTGGGAAATGCTTTAGCTGGCGGCCTGAAATTAAGTTTCGTTGACGCGGATGAGAACGGTAGGAAAAAGCCACCGGGAATTGTGACAAACGACTTAAGGCCTGGGCAAGCGGCTTCAACATCTGTTCGATTTTGTCGAAGTTGATCGCTAGGGTGGGCAGATGGTTTCAACTTCGATTCAACATGTTTCAACACGGTTGAAAGGGAAGAAGGAGGGGAGTGGGGGGGGGGGGGGGGGAACAGTTTCAACATGATCGTTCACCAACAAAATCGAACGGATTTTGAAGCACATGTTGAAGCCGTTTGCCCGGGCCTTTATCGACGACATCAACAACATACAAACAAAACACTGACCGAGTTATTGTGGTAACAATAGTTGAAGGGCCTATTTTACCAACAATACAAGTACAGACATCATACCTAAATGGATAGAAACGCACCAATCACTCTTACAGTCTTTACAGGCAATAACACGTAGGCTTGACAGACAGTCGACCAATAACATCACGACTTCGTTGACCAATCACATCAACCAGAGTATTGATACCATCAACTGACGTTGCACAAATTCATCTGAAGATGACTTCCGCTTAGGTTGTCGTAATGTCATTTGGTCACATCCTAAAAAGTCCCGGACGATCATATTTGACTTAACTATGATACGACTCCTGGGTTCAAACCACTTAGGAAAGGAATCGTGCTTGTTATTTGAAGCATTTCTCTGTCCTTGGAATTTACACATATATCCACTGTACATCGAATGAACAGGCGTCGCTTCCCATTCCCTTCCTTTCAGTTTCAAATCATTTGATTCGATGCTGCTGGTTGGTAATTGAAAAAACGAAAGAAGTGTTTAAAATGCGGCACAACTTGGATCTGGTTCGTCCGCTGCCGTTTGATAGAAACAGATCGAATAACATTTCCCTACAATCTAATAAGGCTCTTCAATAACCTACTAAAGGCACCAGCGATTTACAAATCAACAAGATCTTTTCGTAATGTACAATACGGTATTCTGTTTCGGCGGGGAAGGAAAGAAGCGTTGATCAAGGTTGCTGTGGGGTTAGACGAAAATATCATCCTCCATATATGTCCAATAGTTGGTTTACAACCAATCTCTTGGGACACAAATAACCGCCAATGACGTAATGTACAATTTCTGGTGGACGAACAAAAGGTGCTAATGAGAGATCGTTTGTTTTCGTCCACCAACATGGCGGCGATGACGTAACGTGAAATCCACCTGTAGAGCGTTTTCACACGACGTCACAGCGACTATGTTGATGTTCCAAAACAAAGAAATGGCGGCCAGGATAGTGTACCAAACTAATCCTCTGGGAACTGAACTCTGTTTTTATGCAAATACTTTCTTTTGTTTCAATAATCCAACAAGGCTGCTGGTCACGTGATTGAAAACGCTCTTTAGATTCATGGTACTTTGCATAAACATCACAAGCTCCCTTTAGAACTGCATGCATTTCTCTTTCGTTAGGGTTTTGGTTGCGATCATGGTTAGGGGGGTCACTTAGTGACGCCTAAGCTTATGTAGCTGGGGCAACCCTCAAAATGTTTCATTGAAGAGAAGAAAGCCATATAAGCAACAGAAGAATAGGATAATAAAATAAGTGGAAAAAGGAAATGTATCTCAAGAGTAAAACCGATATAATGGTCTGCGTCAAGAGCCCATGAGTAGAAGCTTTTCTCTCCCATACAAGTTAACCTTTGTGCGTATCTTTCCATTCTTACAACGCCACGAGTTCGTTGGCTCTGTAGCTGACTGTACATGTTCAGAATGGCCAATCAGAATAAAGTTATTGCCGAACGAACACAAACGATGCATGCAAATTGCGCAAATTGACATAAATTGATGTAAATGTGAGTCTCCTGCAGGGCTACTTCTAAAACAAGAAAGATACACGCAAAGGTTGACTCAAGAATATAGTGCGTGGGGAGGCCCCTATCCATGGGTTCATGTCTGCGTACAAAGAGCGAAGGGCCAAGAACAAGTGAGAGGGAGGTCCTTACCATGAACTTTGGTGGCCCTGAATTCGACTGTTTTTCTCCCTTCAGTTTGGTCTCTGAATGCTGTTATGACCGTTTGATTGTAATAGCTACCATGGCGACCCCTCATGCGTCTAATATAGGCCCCCCAATATTATATTATGTATTTTTCCAATATAGGCCGCAAATATATAAGCCCCCTAGGCTTAATGTGTTTTGATGATTTTCACGGATCACGTTTCAGTGCAGTCTTATTTTTTGGAATTCATTTATAAAAGTGTTATCTGGTTTAGCTCGAGAGCTTTAATTTTAAAGCTTCCGCGGTTGTCTATTTATCTTGATATAATAAGCTAAATAATGCACGCATTTTGATTGGTTCTCACCTATGATCTATTAGAGGACAGGCGCATAGCTGGCGTCACCATAAAAAGAAACTATTAATTCTTTAGACAAACCGATTCCTTATTGCTGTGCGCTAAATACACTTGACAGCTAATTAAAGTTTATTATACCATAGAGATCTGCTCTTGCCTCCCAATTGGCCAGTGCTTTTAATGTTTTATTACCTTTTTCCCGGAAACCAAACATTTATTTTGTGCATTTGTAGATTACGCAGCAATATCTTGTTTTCAAGAAATCTTCGGATACATTTTTACTGGACGAAACTGAGTCTACTGATAGGTAGGTGCTCAATAACATTTTTCCTGTATAGCTACAATAATTATGAAAACGCAATGTGGCGCGATTATATCTCTGAAGACACAACAAAATTTTTGGCGATCCGATATCGGAGGTGGTCCGGCTTCAAATTATAAACCATCTATGCAACTCATAAAAACGCCATTATTAACGAGACCAAAGCTAGAAGTAATACTCTCTTTCAAAGCGACTGTCAAAGCCAGTACTGTGCACGCACGCGTACTCCGAACATGCGTGATCATTTCATTTTATAACTATCAATGGCTTGCAGTTACAGCTGCCGTGTCTTGGGAAGTTGAAGAGATAATACAGTATTTTCCGATGGTGACCCGGGAATACTCGGAAGAAATCCGAGTTCCCCTTTGAAGGAGTCAAACCTAGGACATTTCTATGACTAAACTACTGGATGCTCTACTACTGAGCGATAGGAGTAACCTGGGAAGTTGTTTCAAATGTTAATGATAGTGATTGTAAACTAAGTATGATGCTCGTGCTTTAGTTTACTCAACATGCAAAGTCCTGCTGCATCAAATACCCCTAAAACTTGCACGCTCGCTGAGGGATCGGTGTCAATAGAATGGGGCGCCGTTTGTAAATTTATTATTTAGCCTTAGTACGTACGGCGCCCCATACTTTCCAGCGATAGCAGCGATTTGAGGAAAACTAGATGCTTCTGTGAAGCATACACTGGCTTGCCTGTGATACGAGCTACAGAAAATCAGAAGGCACTGAATTGTGTGGTATTGAAATACAGCATTCCAGTCTCTGAAGAATAACAAATAAAAGAGAAGCGAGAAACATTGGCTTCTGGGCTGACATGTTGATAATTTTCAAGTCCCCTCACAACTTCTTTTCACCACAAGTGTGCCCTCTGAGCATCTGAAAGCTTTGTAATACTAAACTTCACTGAAGTCAAGCCCTGTTTCGCGGGGTTAGTGTTGGGATGGGAGACCAAAACAATAAACCCCTCATAAAAAACAGAAACATCTGACCGAAAATACTATTAACGCTAACAAATGCGAACTCAGCAAGGTACAGATTCTGTTAGCGTGCTTTATGCAAAACAAATATTGATGAAAAAGCAAATAAATATTGATACACAGTTTTCAGAAAGAGCAGAAGGAAGTTTCCCGGACGGTCGATCGAGAATAAAATATTTACGACATGAAAACAACATTAATTTTGAACCTTGAATATAGATCGTTTTCACTGTCACGCAATAAAAAAAATAAATCAAAAACTATCCAGTGCAAAACGCTAAGAAATTGTTATCTTATAGAAGATAAAGAAATAAGACACTTGTCCAAGTTTTAGGCCTCTGCGTTTCCCCAAACTTCAGATATTCGTCGAAATGTTTCGCAGGCCGGAAAATAGTGTAAACATCTGGAACTGACTTTGGCTATCTAGGCGACTGATTATCACTACTGAAAAAACAAGCATTTACATAAGCACTTTTCCTAATGCTCTAACATCTAAAAGGGCTCAAAATCATGAGATAAGTATATATTTTTCAACAAACTTGATCGTAGCTTTGTGTCACGCACCTACATAATCCGGAAATTCAAAATGCTCTGGTTTCCAAACAAAGCACGCTATTGAGCTGTGAAATTGTCAACAGATATAGATATGCCGCCTCTTATGCCTGATGAGGATAAAAACTTTGGTGGATCTTTAGTTTTAGATTTTGGAAGGTGATGACGTCACGTGAAAACGATCTATAGAATATAAAAAGTTACGATCAGCGACAAACATTTTGGAAGATTTTTGCTACGTTCAAGTAAATTGCAAAATCGAAAGTGACATGGCCGGAATTCAGCGGGCGCCGTGATTAAGTTACCGCGGCATGTTTACTCGCCAAACAGTGAAGCATCTGTGTCAAATGATGGCAAGATACCGGGTTTTTGTAAGTTTCTTTTTGTGTCAAGTGTTATAAAGTTTGACAATGAAGTGAGCGAAGTCAAAACAAAGATCACAATCGCCCAACTCTTGTTTTTTACTCTCCAAGGGGATGATCAAGGGGATCATGACTAAAACACCACACGAGTACATACGGGTAACCTACGAGTAACATACGAGTAACATACGGAACATACGGATACATACGAATACATACGACTTACATACGACTAACATACGACTAACATACGGATACATACGACTAACATACGGATACATACGAATACATACGAGTAATACGAATGTTTTTCTCATAAAGGAAGCTCTAATTATAAGCCTTGCAAGCATTTTTCACGTCAGCAAACACGTACCCGGCTCAGTTTGAGGGGGGAGGGGGGGGGGGTGGGTGTTGATAGACCCTGCAAGGCTTTCGTTAAATTTAGTCACAGTAAAATAAATTCACATGGAGTGCAAAACCCTTAAGGCAGCGAAAGACGAGATACAAAAATCCTCAACTTGTGGCGCAACATTGTTTCGTTGCAAGTTCTGGTCGATGTTTCGCGTTTTTCACTTTGCGTGATCAACTTGACCCACAAGAAAAACATTTGTTGCGGGTTGAAGAAATGCAGGGCGCTGAGTGGTTGCTTTGCTAGTACAAGAGCACATTTGTTGCGCGACAAGTTGTGAGCTTGATGAAAAACGAGCAACAAAGCCAAAATTTGTTGCTCAGAGTAGTTCCGCGCTCTACTTTTCGCAACAACTTTCTTCAACCCGCAACAAATGTTTTTGTTGCGCGACAAGTTGATCATGCAAGGTGAAAAACGGGAGAAATCGACCCAAACTTGCAACGAAATAATGTTGCGCGCCAAGTTAAGGGTTTTTGTATCTCGTATTTCGCCGCCTTTAGCTTGCGCAACAAGATGACAATACATTTTGCATGTTGCTCTCGTAGTTGATTATAACTGTCAGGCCAGTTTACATTTAAGACACGTAAGGAAGTCAGAGCAGGTCTGTCATAATTTTTTACCAAATTTAAGCTTTCTGGCTTGATTTTGCACTGATTTTTTGCACTGATTTATCATAGGCAACTTAAGCTGAAATAGTGAAATCAAGATGGCGGATCTGATGACGTCATACGACATCAGCGACATCCAAAATATATTGTCATCTTGTAGCGCAAGCTAAGGGTTCTGCACTCCATGTTAATTTATTTTACTGTGACTAAATTTAACGAAAGCCATGGGGGGTCGATCAACATCCCCTCTCTCCCACCTCAAACTGAGCCGGGTACGTGTTTGCTGACATGAAAAATGCCTGCAAGGCTTATAATTAGAGCTTCCTTTATGAGAAAAACATTCATATTACTCGTATGTATTCGTATGTATTGGTATGTTAGTCGTATGTATCCGTATGTTACTCGTATGTTACTCGTATGTTACTCGTATGTTAGTCGTATGTATTCGTACGTATCCGTATGTTCCGTATGTTACTCGTATGTTACTCGTATGTTACCCGTATGTATTCGTGTGGTGTTTTAGTCATGATCCTCCAAGACGCGTACGACGTTATTTATCACCAGGTAATTCCATCATTTTGGCAATAGCAGCTACTTTATTATTCATCTGCGTCACAAGTTTTCACTGATTTTGGGCCTCATTTTGTTGAAACTCAAGCACGCTTCCAACAGGCCTGTGAACCCTTCCTGCTTACAGAGCAATACTAAAAAACTTCTCCCATATCACATTTGAACCTTAAGCTCGAAAATTCAATACACAACATGATATTATAATTCACAAAGGCAGAAAATACCACAGAATCCTTTTCCAGCGAAAGTTTTATTGAAACAAACAACATATTTGCTCTTAGAGGCGAAAACCTCTTCCTATTTCATTGCGTGCGTGAAGACAAGAAACTCAATTGTGTCAAATTACCATGTACTTCAGGTAAATAATGCTCACTTTGATTTCGTCTCGACGGGCGATAGATTGTTGTCGAAGTCCGGTACTCGTCGCTTTTGAGATTCATGCCTAGTTTATCCAACTGATTTTCTATTATTGAGCTCCATAAGGGTATATTTTGTTTAAGGATCCACTAAAACGCCATTCGCGTTGCATGACTTTCGACGCCATTGCAGGCTAAGTTAATGATTCTACTGTGTCCACCAGAGAAATCTACGCAGTTCCACTACCCTCTCGATCCTAAGAAAATACGCGCAGAAGGCTCTATGCACAAAGACACCACTTACCAGGGGAGTGACAGGCAAGACTTTTACCGACACGGAAAAAAAATAAAATAAAATAAAAAGAAAAAAAAGAAAAAAAAGAAAAAAAAGAAAAAAAAAAAACAAACAAACTAAACGCAGACCTCGACTGGGTTTGCCCATAGGCAACCCAGTAAATAAGTGGCTCTGCCGACGGTAGTCCGCAATTTGTAAAAAGTAAATTTTTTCCCTTTTTTTCCCTCAAAAATTCACGTGTCCATCCCTAAAGAACTAAGAAGGTCGGGACTGAAAATACGTCTCGCATCCACTCCCTTCACGTGTATCAGTGATTGAGTGATATTCATGACTGCTGGATGTAACACGTTGGATCATTAGTCCCCAAACGATCTTTTATTATTGCGGTGTTTGCACAGCTTGACAGACGCCAAGTGTATTGTCTGCACAGACGCTAGACCTCGTGAGAAGAAGCAAATGCGGTCCAAAACTCCCACGGTTTTAAAACCACAACAGTATATAAATAACACTTTTCCTGTTTTTCGGGGACGCTTTTCCGTTTAACCTTGACCCATGCTTGGCAACGCAAAGCCACAACAAACATTTCCTTTCAGACATAGTTTGATGATAATCTCGTTGCGCAATTTTTTAATTAATGTAGCTTACAAAGTTGCAAAGACACAAAGATTCGACACCAGTCTGGTGTTTTCCGATCGGAAATGATCAACCGAGTTATCGCAAGATTGAGTGATTCCTCTTCCATTCTCAGGGCTAATAATAAAGGAAAGGTGTGCCATAATAGTAATTAGCGGCCTTTTCTTTCAATGAGATGCAAATGCACTGTAGGTGTCAGGTAAAAGGCCCCCATCATCACGATTGAAAGGAGCGAGCGTGCCCTTGATATTCAAACAACGGCTTTGATGGTGTCTCCCGGTGGTGGCGGTAATTCTAGAATTACCAACATCCACGCAATTGCGTGGTTAGTCTGGAAAGCATTCTCTGACAAAGCAGAGTTCTTCTTTGCAAACCTTAACTTTCGAGACTTTTTCTTCGTCCTCATGCCAATTAATTGACCATTTTTATACGCCTTTCAATAAAAGCGAGGCGTTAGTTGACCCACCGTAGGCTTTCTCAAAGTCCTTTGAATTTTTTTCCCGCTATGTGACGGCTGGTTGGGTCTTAATTTCTCAATCGACGAGTTTCGAGAGGGCCACTTGGAGCTAGTCTAGAGTTGACCTTGCTTTCGGATACAAACCTCATTGCTTTCCTTTTGTAAACGAGTTTCTGTTTACATATTAAAGAAAAGCAGTGAGGTTTGTATCGAAAGAAGGTCAACACCAACCTCGCTTTTATTCAAAGGCCTGGTAACTGAGCACAGAACTGAAAAAAGGTCAATTGGAACATTGTAGATCCAAGCAATTTACGATATGCGACCACATCTTCCAAGGTTTACGACAGTTTTGTAAAGTAGCGGACATATTTCTGAAAGCACCGGACGTGACATTTTTGGCGCTACAAGGCGCCTTGAGAGCGCCGAAGGCTGGGGGCATGTTCACCCCCGGGAAATCTTTAACTGAAATAGTACACTCAGAAACGCTGCTTCCCGTGTTTCTGGAACCCAAGAATCAGTTTCCCAGGCAAGGCTGGAGTTCACTCGAATTCTCTTTAAAAATTAAGTTTAAAGAAAAACAAAATAATAATAATAAATAAACCAAACCCCTCAAATATTGGCATCAAAGTACCGGACATGGAATGGGAAACGTCTGGCCTCCCGCCTGAAACGAAAACCCTGCTCTTCCAGCTATATTCTTCTCGCGGCGGCATCTTACTTCAAAGCTGGTTATTCGCATAAAAATATAAAAAAAGAGTTTATATTCTGATAATGGGGTAATTAGCTATGACTGACCAGCAAGTAGCAGCAGTATATACTGAAGCACGTAACTTTACAAACCATGTGCAAACTTGCAATGTTGTAAGAAACGATCTGGCCCGGGTTGCTCGAAGCATGGTTAGCGCTAACCAGCGTTAAATACCATGGAAACCTATAGGTTTTGATACCTCTTAACCAACATTTAGTGCTAACCAGGCTTTGAGCACCTGGCCCCTGATGAGAATAAAATGGAAAAGAAAACCTCCCTCCCCCTACAAATTAAGGAATGCTCCACGGAGACCAAAACGGGCATTTTTCCTGTCCTTGATTTTGGTTTTAAGAGGGATAAAACTCTCTTGTTTTCCAGTTTGCATTGTCCTGTATTGTCTATACCGGCGTTGTGTCTGTTTGTGATGCAAGATTAATTTGGTAAAACAGGAGCGATTACTTGGAAAAGGCGCCGGAAAGTTCCTGTTGTTGTTTTTTTTATTTAAGTCGAGACCTAAATTAAATGGTCTACTTTGTTTTCTTTTTTCTCAATGCTTTCTTCAAAGACAAGCGAATGTCGTAGACTGGAACCAATTTCCTTGATTATGTTTACGTACCTGTCAACAAGATTATAGAAGTTATAACCTTTTTGTACATGGTGTAAGCGATGGTACTCTCCGAGTCAGAATAATTACATTTGCGGCTAACTACAGAGGTATTCATCGTGACTGGGTACTACTATCATCCAATGACTTGATCTGAAACTTGGGTTAAACATCTTAATTTTGTAATTCTGAAGTGGCAAGTCAGTTCCGCTCTTTGTTTCCATGGCACAATCCAGCTAAGCTAGCTAGCGATAAACGTCATAAAGTGATTCCTCAGCTCTACGCAACTACTAACACATAGGCCCTTCTAATAACCCTAAACTAACCTGCGAACGCCTAATCGCAGGTTAAACCCTAACCAGGAGCCCATGAGTAAGAGCTTTCCTCTCTCATACAAGCCCTATGAGTCAACCTTTGCACGTATCTTTCTATTTCGGGGGCCGCGGAAAGGGAGGGGCTGGCGTGGCTATAGGCCCCACTTTTTTCCCACGATGTTGTTTTCTCCTAGACCTCTCCCCCTCTGTGACGGTTCGCGATCCCCTGGGTCTCGCGAGATAGCGAGGAGAAAATAAGAGAAAACTAAGGGTAAAATAACGTATTTCACACCCCTTCCCACAAACCCGCAACACAGCATAAATTTTTAGTAAACGCGTACGACTTTAATTAAAGATAAAAGTTGACTACAAGTAAAACAGTTACGACAGTTACTATCTCTAAATTAACTAATCTTACTTAGATTTACTTAATGCTAATATATACTTAAACGACAATACAAAATGAACTAAATACTTTACTTTAATATTTACAGACAATAAGTTCAGTTCTTCGTCAGCCTTCGTGTCTTCTCAAGGTTCTTGTAAGTCCAACCGGCTAATCCTGCAACCATCCACTTCCACTTTCAGCAAACCAACGAACGTAGTCACGTCTTCTGTCAGTCCACAAGACTCTCACTTTCGTCGCCGAACTTTTCCTCCAAAAACTTCCACTATAAATATATTTGCCACCGCCGACAAAGGAGTTTTGTCTGGGAATTTCGCGGTCGGCTCCCACCAATGACTCTTGGCAGTGTTTCTCTTTTCCACTTTCTTTAAACTTTCACCTTTCCACTTTGACTTCTCTCCGGCTTTCCTTCTCCTAGCAGTCTTCTCGTCAACTGACCTTTTTCCACCCGCCTTTACAACACGCTACTTACATTTATATCTTTACATAACAATGCACTCCACATCAACACTTATTGAAAAACCTATTGTTAAAACACGACCCTAACGAACCAATAGTTACAAAAGCATCTCCACAATGGAGACTTAAAAGAACAAATAGACTAACAAACTATTCTCTAATGTACTAATTGCGGTAGACTACGATACGAAATTAACACTAAGTAATTAACACGAGCGGAATAAACTATAAACTAACGAAACAAAGAACTAAAGAAAAAGGAATTTTGTGACACCCTCCCATGACACTTCCGTGGTCCACACCAAAACTTAGACCCCTCCCCATCCCCCCCCCCCCCCCATCCCTTTTAAACGTACTCCGCGGCCCTGTACTTTTAGAATGCCACGAGTTCATCGGCTCTGCACGCACTGTTTGGAATAACCAATCAGAATAAAGTTATTGTTGAGATACGACAATTAGATGTAAATGTAATTCCCCGGCTCCTACTCATGGGTTCCTACCCTAACCTAAAACAGGCAACCCTAATCTTGGGCGCTTTACCATTCGACAAGAAGTTTTAGTTAAAATTAAAATTTCAATAATTTCATGTGGCGAATGGAACAGCATTTTCCGGTTTCCCCCTCATTAATTAACCCATTAACGTCAACGAGTATTCTCAAAAATGGCCATATTTCTTGTCTTCAAACATTGACGTCACATTCCTTTTGATACCATAAATGATCTAATAAACGCCCGGGGAGTGTATTAAATATTTGAGGTGTAAGGGGAGGCCTTAAATAGATATGAGGTGTGTATTAGAGAGGGGCGTTTATTTCAAGTTCACCGTAAAAACTAGAAAATCCAAATAAACTTTCATAGTTCTATATCATCGGGGCGACAACAGTAAATTTATATTTCTATATCAATGCGGCGAAACAGCAAGTTCAAATTCTCGTCGTCATCTGCGGAAACATTATTTTCACAAATGGGTTCATCGACATCCGACTCAGTGATGACCTGACTGATTTCCAATATCATTGCCATTGATTGATAGTAATAATCATTGATTATTATTGAATTATTAATTGGGTGATTCTCACTGAAGCATTTAAGCAAGCAAGGTGTTAAATAAATTGCACGATTTTGCTTTACGGCTGAACGATTTCCTTTTTTTTGTGAGCGGGCGGGGAGGGGGGGGGGAGGGGGGAGGCGTTCATGATTAGAGAGGGGCGTCTATTTCAAAGTTTCCACCACACCAGAGGCGTTTAATGGATAGGAGGCGTTTATAAGAAAGGGGGCGTTTATTAGAGCATTATTTTCCAACAACCGAACAGATTATAGGCCTTTACACAAATATCACGTAAAATCGACTAAATATCTTTCCGGAAATTCTAAGAAAAAGTCCAAATATCCCAAAAGATTTTCTAAATGTCTCGAAAACTCCTCTAAATAGCTCGTATTTTTGTTTTAAAAATAAGCCGATTTTGAATCCCTTTAGGCCAAGATTTTTCCCAGCGGGAGCTGAAAAGTATGTCAGAAATTGTCTACACTAGTATTATGGAAATAAAGCAACTTATAAAGCAACATGGATGCAAAGCAAAAGTGGAAGTAGGAGTACACTCAGAGCCGGGAGAAGGTTCAGGCTCATTGTTTCCAGCATCCTCCATTTGGACAAATGGCTGCTAGTGATATGCAATACATTATTCAAACAGGAAACCACTGAACTGGATTATTTCTAGCATAGAATCGCAAAAAATCATAGAACTGAGTATTCTGTCAAGAAAATAGAGAGAAAAAGTTGGGAAACACCCAAAAAAAGCTATAATTGTTTCTAAATATCCCAAAATTTTCTAAAGATCTTAAAATTCTCTAAATATCTAGGAAACTTCTAAATATTTCAAAAAATATCCGGATATTTGTGTAAAGGCCTAGAACAGAAGAAGTCATTGTTTCCACATCCAGTTAGGTTCTGGTTGGCATATTAATAAAGATGGGTGACGTCAAGAGAAACATCGCTATTGTAGACAAATTTTTATGCAAGGGCCAGTTGAAAAAATAGAAGTGCCGGATCTTGGGAGATCTAACCAGCAAATAATTTTTGTAGACAAAAAACAAAATAGTACTCAGTGCAAGGCTGGTTGTACGCCTGTGAAGATGTATACATTTTTTGTTTTACCAATACCTCGTCAGGCAAGTGCATTATTCGCAAAACGTGATTTAGCAGCAATCGCGATGTTTCTCGTGACGTCATCCATTGTTATTAACATGCCAATCAGAGCTTAATTGGCTGTTAAAACAATGATTTCTTTCGTTCCGTGGTTGGCAAATTTGAATATCAAAAGAAATGTGACGTCAATATTTGTAAACAAAAAGATAGTCGCTATTACACACGAGGACGAATGAACCAATGAAACAGGTTTTCCCGGATATTCCGGAACTCCAGGACCACTTCGAGGCATGTGTCCAACCTCGTCCCCAGGGCGCTTTTCCCTACAGTCTTTCGGGACAGTCTGCTCCCCCCACCCCTCCCGTCCGCCATCGCGGGAATCCAGGCTATATGAAGAGGCTATGAGAGCCTCGTCTCCAGAGCTCAACCTCGTTTCGTCTCTCTTTGTCGATGAGGACATTAAGGATTCATGCTGTTTGCTTGTGCAAGATGTGAATTTGCGCGCAAGTCTACAGTAGCTGGATTTAGAAAACGGAGGTAAGTTCCCATTGACGAGTACGCTTTGACGGTATTTATTAAGTTTTCTATACATTTAATTAAGATGATAGTTAAGGTTAAGTAAACTTATCTTCAATGCAAGGTCAATACATAAGTCCGCGTCTTCGTCCTCATAGCTGAATTCGTGGAATTGTATGTTCTACTTAGCGTGAAACTCGTACAGGAGTTATGGTTGGAAATCCGTCTGTCCCTTCCCATTAACAGTAAAAGAATTCGAGTTCTACACTTTGTTCAAAGATTATTGTTAGTGTCCTGCTCCTTCACGCTTGGCCTCCATTGGAGCTGATTAACTTCAGCTTGCCTTGCATCTTTCATTTTTATAAACTATAAAATACAGGGTCACTTTTGAAACAAGTACTTTTTCAGTGGTTCGGCGGCTCGGTAGTCAACCGACGAGCCGCCGAGCCACTCAAAGATATATATATTCATTCTTTCACTGCGGGCCGCGGAGCCAGTACTCATTGATTTACCTTATTCCCTCCTTAAACGTTCACTTTTACTGGCGAGTCGCCGAGCCATTCCAGAGATACTGCTTCAAAAATGGCCTGTATTCTATTATTACTCCCACATTTTTTCTCTCTTGAATAACTCATAACTATTAGTGGCAGGGTAATTTTGCAGTCAAGCCTTTGTGTTATATTTTGAGAATACATGTATGATACGTTTCCTCAGTATTACGATGTTCTTTAATACTGTACCTTGCACTCATCATCTCACCGCTGTTGTGATGATTGTTGGTGCTGTTTGCTAACCGGGATCTTCGTATTATACATTCACGTGACTGTTTGATGCTGCGACTGAATAATGCATTGTTGGCGGAAAAGCTTAGAAATTTGTGGGAGCAAAATTTGTTGGTTGTAGAATAAATCAAAGTTGACTTGACCTTTTTTTTAGCAGAAATTATGGGGTTTGGGATTTTAATTAACTGGTATCAGGGGGAACTTTCTGGTTTCATTAAACAAAAGAATTACTCTGCTATAAGACGTTCCTAGCCTGCAATATCCACCAGGCTGGGTCAATTGGTGGAATCAAAAATCGATGAAGTAAGATCGTCGTGGTGACAAAAGTCCTGAAAAGGACTGCTGTTAGTTGTTTCAATATCCTCAGTTGAAGTTGTCTTCTGATTGGAGTTATTTTCAAATAATTTTTGAATTGTGTGACACTGATTTGTTGTTGGGAGACAGTTTTCTCAGTTATCTTACTGCAACAAAGTGAATCAAGCACACGACCTTGAAACAAAGCTGGGTATTTTAGGACACCAATTTTACGCCTAAATATAGACAAAAATAAGATTGTGCGGGAAAATGTGCGCGGTATGTTACAGCTGTACATCCAAATAAGGGAATTTTTAAACTCAAAAAACCCCAGCTTTGAACCACAGTTAACTGCTTTGAGGTCATGAGCTTGTGAGTGAATTTACAGGTTTAGTTTCCTGTTTGGCCTGTCCCAACTGTTTTGTTTTCTGCATTTGAAGTTGTAACATTTAAAACAAAATGGTTCTTTTATGTAAAAACAGGCATTATACCCCATTGTCTACTTACTTACCTTGACGATAGTCTTAGCGAGGATTGTCAGTCATTGTTTCATTTAAATGGTGATTGCTGATCTTGTTTTGCCTTTTAAAGAATATGTAAGCTCATACAGAGAGCATTCTTATCTGGCTTTCAGCTCTTTCCTGTGGTGTGGATGACCTTTTCCTTCAGATTTAGTGGTCCATGACATGCACTTAGCAATAACGAGAATACCTTCCTTTGACCAATTATTCGTTTCTTTTAATGTGTTTTTTTTTTTATGGCATTAGGTCTGCCTCAAACGTTGCGCTTCTGCTGTGTAAAACTGAAATGAATTTTCTCCTGGCAGTGGCACGACAATAGCATAGGCATTGTTTCAAACATTGAATTTAATTCAGTGGCACCAAATTCAAAAGAAAGAAAACGACAAAACACACCTTCCATCCAGCGGTCAGCTATGGCATGCGCAGTAGGATCGTTTTCGTAGTAATTATTTATGACTTGAATACGGTAGGCAGTAGTGCAACGTGTGAAACTATGCTGTGCTGGTGCCGTGTGTCACATCAGACGCTGTTGAATTGGATTGCCTTGTGGAACTACAGTGTAAATTCAAACTGCTATACTGAATGGTTTCAAACATCATGTTACTTCCATGCTAACATCAAATAATTAGTTCAGCTCTACAGTAGCACAACATTTGAAAGTGACCTTAATGTCTTTTTGTGTTTTTTCCCGGGTACATGTAAATACAAAAGCAATGTGGGTAAAATTAATACTTTTTTTTTCAAGGTCGGATCTGCTTTGTGGATCTGACATAAGGTATTGCTCGAGAAACAGTCCTCCTTCGACGGCTGTGAACTCTACAAACAAAGAACTCTGTGTCCTGACCCCGTGAAATTGGCACAAGAGCATTTTGAAGCCCTTTATTCATTTGTGCAGTTCAAAAATCAACTGAGCTTACTCCCAACTGAAAATAAGTTAATTTAGAATATTATTTTATTTTTACTAGAATAGTGTCTCCAGTGAAGTCATGTGAATCTTTCGCCAGACAGTCTAGGAATATTATGTTAATGGCAATGGCCAAGCATGGAATACCTTGTTAGATATTTCGTGATTAGAATTTTAATAATGTTACATGTACATGTATGTCTCTCCCCACAAGAGATGTCATCTGGATATCCTTCTTTTGAAGGTTATAAAATTAAATTCACAGGATGCCATGTGCCGAATCAATATTTTTTTGATGTGGTCAAGTTGTTGTGGTGATAAAATTATTCTTGTGGAATTGCTAAGGAAGTTCTAGAAACCAAGAGGTATTTCTTTTCCATTCAGGTTCGCTGACTGACATTTACTGTACATTGTAATTCATAAGAGCTATTAAGATGTTTAAGACTGAAAGGATGTTGTGGTTTTGGAACACATCAAGTCATTGTTTTCTCAGAAAATTCCTTGGTAACTGAAAGTGCTGTGTATGCATGTTTGGTCATAAATAAAAGCTCAAATCGAAAATGAAAATGAAATCGCTGTATTGATTAATTTCCTGTTGTCCCATATAGCTTATTGGTTTAATCTTGAGCATTGACTGAATAGGTATGGATTTGTTTTAGGAAACTGAAAGTGCATAAAAGACAAACAAAGTTGTACTAGCTCAACATGAAAGCGATGATGAAGTGACTTTAATATTGATTGCTTTTTATTTAATAATTATTTCAAACTTTTGGTTCATTCTTGAGCTAGGGTTTGTATAGTCATTTTATAATCAGCTAATAACTGGCAATAGAGTTAATGTGGATTGAATCTGTGCATGTTAGAAATATGCAGAGATGGATGTGATACAGACTAAGGTCAAAGAGTCTTTCATTACAATCCAGATTGCTTTCATCAAATAGATTTTTTGTTTTCGTCATTACATATATTGCACTAGGATGAGTATCTGTTCTTTTCATTGAGATTAAAAGTGAAAATTGCTAGAACAGTTATTATTATAGTGAACCTACAATCTTGGACAAATTAAATGGAAAATTGAGACCACCCCTCTCCCCAAAATCAGTGAGGGGAAAATGGCGTGTCTTGGCCTTCATGCAGTTTCATCCTTGATTTGGGGGGAACGGGGCATTTCTGTTCCATTTT
>NC_090871.1:58308800-58336300 GCF_036669935.1 Montipora foliosa
CTGTTGAAGATCTGCGAATTTGGAGATGGCAAGGAAGAACAAAGGTGTGATCAGTTTATCGATAAATGTAGGTCATGCAATCTTTGCAAGAAATTTCTCAAAGCAGGTGGAACACTTACACTTGAAAAGGTGCAAGAGATTACCAGGTCACTGGAAGCGGCCCAAAAATCAAGCTAGGTTGATTGAGAATGATTCCAAGAGTGAAATTGTTTGTGCGTTGGATGACAAGCAACAGGTTTCCGACAAAAAGAAAAGAGGGAATTGCTACCGATGCAGGGGGAAGGCCATTTCTCACGAGACCCTGAATGTAAAGCCAGATCAGTGATCTGCCAAAAATGTAAGAAACCTGGACACCTCACAAAGTTTTGCGGGACAAAAATCACAGACACGACCAAAGAGAAAGTGTTTCCCATGTCATCAAAGACAACAACTTTGCATTTCCAATTCAGTCAGGTGTCAAAGACATACCAAAAGTAGATAATGAACTTGGAGGAATACTACTGTGTGATGTGCTCATTGATTCAGGGTCCACTAGTAATGTTGTTGATAGGGAGACTTGGGAGGCACTCAAATGGAAGAAAATAAGCTGAGAGTCATGAAAAACAAACTGGAAATTGTACTCTTATGGCTCAGAGGACCCAGTGAACACTGCTGGTGAATTTGAAGCTAGACACTGTACTGGCTGTTTTGTTGTTGTGGAAGAAAAGGCAAGGCCAATACTCGGTCAACAGACCTCTGAGCTGTTAGGGCCGATTTACACAGTACTATTAATTTTTTGTTGCATGTGACAAGCTTACAACAGGCCTACAACATGAATTATTGTTTCATGTAGATCAAACCCACAGTACAGTGTACGTCTACTCGCTAACAATCGTTATGTACATCAGCTAAAAGGTCATGGCAATTTAGAACATGTTTTAAAATGCTGCGACAATTGTAAGTCATGTTGAAGGGCTGTTGTAAGCTTGTCGTATACAACAAAAATTGTTCCGTGTAAATTGGCCCTTAGAAACACTGAAAATTGAGGCAATTAAACTCTGTCAGTGAGAATTTACTGTGGGAGTTTGAGGGAATTTTCGGTGGAGTTGGTAAACTCAAAGACTTTCAGGCCAAAGCTCATATTGATGAATCAGTCCAGCCTATTGCTCAAAAGTTGAGACCCTCACTTTTTGGATTAAGAGGGAAGGGAAAGGAAGACATAATGTAAGTGTGCGCTTAGTTGACCCGCTCCCTACAAGGGCTTTTCAGGATCAACCGGCTCAACGGGATTGGACGGAATGCATGTGAAGATGCCCACGGCTGCCACCATACGATCCATGTGTGATCTCGGAGCACCGCAAAACCAGCCAGATGTAATTGACTGGGAGTTGATTTTGAGGAGGGAGGAAAACCGGAGTACCCAGAGAAAAACCCTCGGAGTTTTAGAAACTCAGCCTTCATACGACCTGAGGCCAGAGTTGAACGTGGGTCACAGGGGTCAACCCCCTTGGTAAGCCTTCTGGGGATGTTAGGCTTTGTGTAGACATGAGAGCTAACTAGGCCATTGTGAGAGAGTGCCACCCTATACCCACTGTAGGTGATGTCCTACATATCAACTCAATGGGAGTACAGTACTTGGTAAACTAGATTTGAAATGAGGCTTTTCAAATTGAGTTAGAAGAACAGTCCAGCAATTCGGTACTTTTTCCCTTTTGAAGAGATGTTGTAGTATCTGTGGGGCTGCCTGTAGCTGCCCGTAAAAGTATTATGGGATAGGTTTTCAAGAGAATAGAGAGTGCACGGGAAGACAACAAAGTAAGGAGTTAGAAATATGGCTTAAATGTACATGAAAGAATGTTACAGTAACCTATTTAGAACAGCGTGCGTAAATTCTTCCGTAAATGCGTCTCGATGTTGATTCTTGTCATTTGGGCACGACACCTGAAAGACATTGAGCACACTCAGTTCTTAAATGCCTGATGTAACTGTAAGGTGTGTGCTTAGCATATTCATGGGCTTCCACTGTGGACAGCCCAAGCCCCTAGATAGAACACTGCCCCCATGGCTAGTGAATTTCTGCAACCAAGCCATGAGTATCCATTCCCACCACGTGTCACTTTGATGTAAAAGGGAAATAGAGGAAGGGGCAGGGTGGAGGAATGGTGAACAACAAAACAAACAAACATGCAAGACAACTACAAACCACATAAGAATCAAGGGACATTGCTGTGATTAAGCTGCTATGCTTCATATGGGGTGCTTGAAAAAAGCGGTTGTCCAGTCATCAGAGACAGCCAGAGAGTTTACTGGGCAACCAGTGTTTGGTTTCCTGAGGAAAAAAAAACAGGCAACCCAGCCAAAAATAGTAAAAAATGCACTACCTGAGTAGCTTGTTTGCTTTCTATTGTTGATGTCAGAAAGTAGTGTGATGTTAATAATAATTACGGTATATTTATTGTTGATTTGCACCAGCTGAGCATTTTCCTGTGTTTGGAATAGCTTTTACAGAAGGAAAATGCAAGAGCCAATATCACCAACAATAGAAGATACCGTTCAAAACTTAAACCCAGACTTTCATGAAGAAAACATAGGTGCACTATGGGACATTCAATCTCGATCTCTGTGTGATAGCATCTCAACATGGCATGAATTTAATTGCAGTGGGTTTGCTGATGGTCAACCAAGGATTAATCAACCGAGGGCAACCAAATTCACGGATTTGTTTGCCGGGCTTTTGAAAAAGGGAAAATTACATGTATTAACCTACATGGATTATGTTTCTGCACTGAACTACTGTAAAAAAAAGTTCTCGTACTGAAAGAGAAATGAAAAAGGGATTGGTCTTCATTTGTGCTAAATTTACATTGTTTGAAAAAAAAGGAAAGGAAAGAGGCAATGTGATGAGTCTATTAACCCAAACCCAAACCGGCCATTTTACTCTGTCTAACGCCAAACAATTTTACTCATCAATGGGGAACCCCTGGGAGTCAATGAGTTAATAACTCACTGAAAAACTATGTCTCTGTTAATAACTCACTGAAAAACTATGTCCCTGTTAATATATACAATATCTCTTTTAGTCCTAATTTTGAGTCCTCTCTTGTAATGTGCTTAATTAATTTAATTAAATATAGATGTGGAATAAAGATGTACTGTATCAGCTCAAATAAGAGTAAGAAACTTACACCCATTGTCTCATCAGGCACCCTAACTAGGATGCCCCAGTTGACAAGTAAAATCGTCTGGCATTAGACACAGTAAAATCTGTGAGTAAAGTCTCACTCCCAAGAGTCAATGGGTTAAATAGGTTCAGTTTCATAAGGCTCTTATAAAGACTGTATTAATTTTATGTGTTCTGGCAAGGTGATCCACAACTTTGGGGTAGAGGTGGAGGGCGTAAACTACAGGTTCCAGGTTAGGATTGCACCTGTCATGGTTTCGCCATATCTGAAACAACCCAAGCCTTTACTAATGCTACCATTAGGCCTAAACACTATGCTATAGATAATGTTTAATGGTTAAGATAGCATTTTTGTAAAGGTTTGGTCTGTTGCAGTTATGGTAAAACAATGTCCTGCAACTTCAACTTGCAACATGCAACTTGCACTTTATACTCTCTGTGGTAGAGGCACTTAATTGTTGTGACCTGGTATGCACTGTTCATTCTTGCAGGTACATGTAAACGTTAGCTGGCCAGTCGGCATGGATGTGCCTCTACTGTTGCAGCTTCTTTTGCCACGATGGCAGAGAGGTAAAAGGCCAGAAGGAGCAGACAATTTCCAGGATATTGACAGAGGATTTTGCCATTCAGCCGATGCTACCCAAGAAATGAGAAAGAACTTTATTGTTGTTCTTCATTATTGCAAACAGGTAGTTTTAAAACATGTGGAGGACACCGTACTGGATTTTATTCTTTTGTTTAGGGAATTTGATGATGAGAGATTCAGTCCCATAAACAGCCTCTATGCCCTTGGTTCTTTAGCCTTCAAACAAGGAAACATTGAATATTTGGGAAATGTTCAGACTTTTGTCATTGAAAACTATGATTCTCCTGATGCCAGTTTTCTGATGAATGATCTTGGGGTAATGTTGAGTATAAAAGGGATGTATGAAAGAAGTGGGGAATGCTTTTCCAAAGCCAAAGAGTGGTTCCAGCAAGAGGAGGACCATCTGAAAAATGCTGTTGTCACGTTAAACTTAGCAGCGTTGTACATGATCCTTGGAGATTATAAGAAGGCATGTGATTTTTGCAATGATGCAGCTGACTTGTGTCATGACATAACCATGAGATCGACAAAAGACATTGATCTGCCTATGAAGGTTTTGAGAAGAGCAGCTGATCTTTTGAGTGAGTGTGGAAACTTTGAAAAGTGTTGCCATATTCTCAGGATTGGTGGAAAGTACAACTTTGGTGCGAGAAAAGCCTCTGAAATTGACGTTAGAAAATGGTTGATGGAAATCCAGCTCAAAGAGCAAACTGGTGAGCAAATTGAAGAACAAGAGCTTAAGGATTGTAGCTCGTACTTGCTTGTTTTTCTAGAGAAGCCAGATGAACAGGCTTTGAATGCAGACCTCATAAGAACAGTTTTCACAGCTGCAAGAATTAACCACAGGAATGGTCTTCATGAGGAAGCTTTGAGGTTATTGGATAAGCTGGAAGCTGCCTTGCTTTTGTCGGGTGGAAGAAAGGATCCCTTGTACGGGTTGATGCTGTTTCAAGTTGGTCGGTTTAAATATGGCTGTGGAATGACGATTAATGCTGAAAATGTCCTGAAGCAAGCTGATGCAATTTTGATCAAGCACTTTGAGAGAAACCATTTAGTGGCATATTGCAAGAAATTATTAGGTTCTTGTGCCATGCTGAACAACAACTTTGGTGATGCCTCTACAAACCTTGCTGAAGCTTTGACCTTTTTTCAGGATTTAAACAGTCAGCACTTTGAAGTTGCAGACATTTCCTTAAAGCTTGCACAAGTACAAATTGAAGAGAGAAACTTTGAGCATACCAGAGAGATTCTTCTTGTAAGTTCAGTGCAAAAAGCAGTGGAAATGCATATGTATAGTTTTGGTGAAATCTCGCCCAAGGCAGGTAGTGCGCATGTCCAAGCTGGACTGATTCTGCAGAAAGTCGACAAAGGTGCAGCTATTGATCAATTAAATAAGGCTCTTGAAATTTACCGTAGTCTTGGGATTCAACTTTACTGTCCTGCCATCAAGCTGTGTCAAAGTATGACTGGTCTCTTTCAGTTGTGCTTGGGCAACAAAGAGGAAGCTGAAAAGTGTTTTGTTGATTCACTAAAGGAATCGCCTGTAACTGATGAATCCTATCATGATGTCATGAACCAAGTTGACAACTTGGCTGCTGAGTTCAATCCTGGTTGTTTTAAAGAAAGGCCTCTCTATAAGAGGGCTGAGATGTTTTCCCTTGTCAGTCTTGTCACCATGAAAAAGGAAAAAGACGACAGGAAGAAGTATCTTGATGCCCTTGTCAGTTTTGCAGAGGAGAGTGACACTGAAGAACATGGAATAATTGACTTTGCAGGGCACTCTTGTTTTTTCAGTCACATACATGTATCTTACCTTGCAGGGCCATATGTCCACTTTTTTATTTTCCCAGATCCAGAATACAACTCCCAATTCTCAAATGATGACGAGGTAACAATATCACGTTTCAAGAATTCATCTTGCATTCTGTTTTGGAGGACCTCTTGCAAAATTCAAGAGATGAAAGAGTTGAGGAATTTGAACTTTCAGATACGTGAAAGTGTCAGCACTCTCTTTTTGCAGCCCAAATTCAGAAAGACTTATGAGGAGACGCATGACTTCTATCTTGAACTTCCACTCAGAAGTTTGTCCCTGTGTTTTCAAATTGATTGTCTTCCTCTTTTAGTAGAGATTAAGTTGGGTGAACCAGGTAAAGAATGTGCAAATTTTGATTACATAGCCTCGTGGGCCTTACAAGATTCGTCATCTCAGCCCGCTGTTCATGTTTCACACCTTTCCTATGAATTTTCCAACAAGCGCACTGCTGAACTAGCATTTGATAGCTTGGTTTTTAGCTCAAGTAAAGAACCAGTCCTAAACGATGTAAAAGTTCTTGAGGTTGCTGATGGTCATTCTCCACACATGAATTTTGCTTTTTTCGCTTCTCGACATAGCAGGTATTGTCACTTCTCTGTTTTTGTGGACGAGGAGTTACCAGTATTAAGAGTCAAGTCCCGTCATTTGAATGAAACAAATTCAAATGGTTTCTGTTTCTCTGTGCAATCTGCTCTAGAAAATGTGATGTTGTCTTTGTACGAGACTTTCAGAATCAGTTTTAAGCCTCTTGTACAGTTGTCTTGTGAAGGTTGCCGTACGGTTGGCATCAAGGAATCTTCAAACGTTAATTGCAGCAATGCAGTCAAGACTGAATCATTGATCACTAGTCCTCAATCAGGAGTGTTCGTCAAGAATTGTGGAAGTGACTCTTTCACAAAGAAAGAGTTAAATTCAGGCACTAAACATCTTTTAAATAGTGTGACTTGTAGGCACTCCTTGCATTGTGAAGGCAACAACAGAGAATCTTCAACTAGGAATTGTGGCAAGGAAAGTACATGTAACCAGAAACCATTCTCACCAAACAAAACATCTCTTGATTGTGCAAGTGCAGAGGTCTTAAAATCTGACTTTCATGAGGAATGCCATGTGAGCACACTTCAGAATCAGGTAAAATGTTTTTGATGTTTTCAGCCTGTACAGAGTTTCTGGTGTTTTTTCTGCATTCCAGATATTTAGTTGCATTTACAGCATATGCAAACAAATTTGTTGGCTTTCCTCTATATTTTTGAAAATGGGATGTTAAAACTCACAGTTTGTACCACACCCCCCATAGTTGACTGGTTGCTTGGTGCCAATGAAAGTGAAAAATATTTTCATAGTTTGTGTAATAATACATATAATAAGGCAAAAGGTGAAAAATTGGAACTGATTTTTTTAATGAAAAACTATTTGAATTGATGCTCACAATAATTATTTAGCTTTTTAAAGTGCCCCCGTGACCAAAATATCAATTCATATTTTTCTTTGGATTTCAAAATTATGGTAACAAAGCACTAAGTGACCCACGTTTTAAGCCTTGATTTCAAAAAGACACCTCTTTATTTTAACTGTAATTTTCCTATTTAATGGTCCGCCATTACTAACATTATGTTCTTGAGAGAGCTGGATCGAGGAGAAAATGACTTCAAAGGCTCACTAGTTTAAGAATGCAATACGTGTGTATGCGGCAGAATTAATATGCAGCACGGGGTTTTGGGCTTTCAGACTTTTAAACTCATGCTTTGCATATATAATAAGCTGCGTTCACATGCTGAAATTTTAAGCTAATGAGCCTCTAACATCACTTTTCCCTGGATCCAACCCTCTGAGGTCCAATCGGTCAGTTTTGAACGTGAGTAGTGGCGGACCGTGAAATCCAAAACTTACACTCAAAGTAAACGGCCTTTGGATAAAAATCAAAGCTCAAAATTTTGCCAGTCAGGTGTTAAGCAAACACACTTTCAAAATATGAAGGAAAAAAGGAAGTGGTTTTTTTGATCACCACAGGGGCACTTTAATGGTCCATGCCCTAAATTGACTTTTAACCCTTCACCTCTCAAGTGGCTCCCACTGATGAGTAAAATCGCATGGTGTCTAAGCTAGGAAGGATAGGGTTATTTTAAAGGTCTTGTCACTACAGTGGGATTTAAAAGAGGATTTCAGGTAAAAACATACAGTAGTGGGGTGCCAAAAAAAAATATTCAACAGCCAGCTATCATCTATGTAGGGTAAGGCTAAAGCAAATCCAATGACAACATGTTGGACAACACCCCAACCAATGTACATGTACATGACTTGTGTGATTCACAGACAATTGACTCACTCATTGGCTGACACCAAATGGTGTCCTCCAAAGGACAATCGACCAGTTGTTCAAACTCTGATTTAAAAGCTATTCCTGGATTATTGGAAACCTTTCTTTTTAGTTTATTTACCAATAAGAAAGTTTCCATGAGATTTTTAGCCATCAGTTTTGAGTTACACATACATTGTAGACTTCATTTTTTCCTTCATCATAAAATAACATTATTCAGGGTTTTTTTAATGGTAAGACTCGAACCTTGGTATTAAATCACATGAACTTTTATTTAAAGAGTTCTCAAAATCTGCTTATGATGGTACAGAGCCAATGAAACATCATTCTTTGATGTCGGCCATTTTATCCTTAATAATAATTATTACTTTTCGAAAAGTTTTTTTTTATAATGTATAATTTAATCACATCTGCCCTTTTGGTGCAGGAAATCACCAAATTCTACCAAAAACTGTTGGGAGTGACCAAAAAGAAAATGGTTATGGTAACGAATCCAATTCAACCAATGCATCAGTCAGTGCGTTGTTGGAGTAACCACCACACACACAACTGTCAAGTAAAAACACATCTTAAAAGAAAAGCGATCCTCGCACAAATCTGGACAATTTAAGCTACATGTATTGTTTCCTATAAAGACCTGAAAAATTCAGGTGGCTCCAACAGGATTTGAACCCATGACCTGTGCATGCCGATGCAATACTCTACCAATAGAATTATAAAACCACTCAGTCACTCAGGAACAAATGAGCCCAACAAATTGACCTGCTCACCACTGAGGGGCTTCATACTAGTTCAGTTGGTAGAGCATTGCACTAGCATCACACAGGTCATGGGTTGGAATCCCGTTGGAGCTCCCTGATTTTTTTTTTAGTGTCTACAAGAGACAATCGCTTAAAATTATTGTCCAGATTGCGTGGATCACTTCTCTTTTTCGTCTATAGCCTACAAATCAAATAGACATTCACTTCATTCAACAAGTAAAAACATGTTAGGTGACACACCACCAGCACATCAGGCAACATGTCGGCTGACAAGTAAAACATGAAAACAGTTATACAGTAAGTATGGTAAGACTCTTGGTGGCATTAAGGTGCGTGACTGCAGAATATCATGCACAATCCATTGTTCATCTCTTCAAAATTCTTCAAGGCACAAAAGATATGTATGAAAATTGATAACACAGACACATTGCTGATGCGTGGCAGGAACTTTAAGGGTTGTTGCTGACTGATGAATCTGCCGATAGTCGATTTGTTTGATTGTCTATCATTGGATCAGATTTGTTACCATAACCGAAAAAAGTCTATGGCTTAAAGTGTCTCCAATATTGTTACTGTCTTGTAATCACAGTATTTTACATGTATAATGATGTAAGAGGTAGAAATATTACTTTTGTCTGTATGTTTAATAGGAAATTCACTCTGGAAGTCATGCAGATGTTTGCTTACGCCTGTTGGAGTACCTGTTGAGAGACACAAATGTTGCACCTGAGCACGAGGCCTTGAACAGTGTCATCCCTCAAAGTGACAGCTTTGAGGAACACTCCTTCCTGTTATCAGAATTTCTTTCAGCATCTTCTCTGAACTCACTACCAGTAACCCCAGATTTGTTTGCATCATGTGATCCGTTCGCTGCATCTGAGTCTGCATCCTCAGCCCTGATTGGGTGCATTGGTCATCATCAAAGATTACAAGAGGAGCCTTGTGAGTGTTTAGAGGAAGATTTGGCTGATGGCTGTCCAGCCACAGCACAAAGTAAACCGACATCAAACGAAACGCACGAATATGCAGAAGTTTGTCAGTTTAAGACTGAACTAAAAGAGAAAGAAATTGCAGATAGCTGTGATTCAAGAGATGGTGTTCGGAAACAACCAGAGAGCATTGTGGTGTCTGAAGAACCTCGTGGAGAGTCTAATGAATGTCTCGATGTGCATATTGAGGGAAACCCTGATCCACAATGTCAAAGCTCCTTGGAGGGAATGGAAGTGTCAGCTTCAAACGATATTGGAGTGAGAACTACCAGAAATATTGATCTTGATCCTGTCATATTAAGTAAGGATGAGGAGTCTGCAACCTTTCGGAATAATTCCTTTGAATTACTGGAACAAATAAATGAATTGAAGGAACAGCTAAGGCAGAGGGAGGCAGAAAATCAGCAACTCCAAGCAGAGGTTGGACGATATCTTTTTCTTGAGGACAGAGAGAAACGCAGTGGCAAACTTCTTTCAGTACCCAGAGAAATTGCTAGTGATGAGAGTATATCTTGGAGGGCCAGTGCATCATTCAAATGTGGAACCACCAATGGAAGACTTCTTGGTGGAGCAGCTTCTCTCCAAGATAACCCAGGTATGTGAACAGTATTTTGATGTTGCAGTTTGACCTTTCAGGCTCCTACATCATTCTTATGACTGATTTTTCTTTCTTTGTTTTGTTTTGTCTGGTGTGGTCAAAATGACTAGATCTGCATTGGCTCACTCCGCAGGGTTCCTTCCACCCGTAGGGCAGACACATGATCCATATTTTTAAGGGTGCTATAGAACCTGTGCCCCTTAGTTGCTCTGGGAATTTTGGAAGATTAATGTTAAAATCCACCTCTGTTGTGCAATATTTTGGCAGATTTTAACTTGCAAGCAAGGTTTATAGACATTTCCAACTCGTTATCGGCTGAGGAATTCAAACAGATGAAGACTCTGGCCAGGGGCAAAGTTAATGGTTTCAGGCTTGCCAAGATGAAAGTGGGCTTTGAACTGTTAAAAGAGGTGGAAAGAGTCAGCGAACACCCGTGCACAGACATTGGAAAGCTGCTTAAAGGGATCCAGCGCTTTGACCTCCTGGAGAAACTTGGATTACCCTATCCTGAGAGTAAAACCAGTGGTATGGACTGAATTCTCTGATCCATAGACCATTTACGGATATGGTGGCCATTTTGAAATTTTATGTTTCAAATAGCTGTTATGGGATTTGAAGGGGGCAAATTAGTATGCATACCCCCTTAGAATTCCATAATAGCTATTTAAAATAGATTTCAAAATGGCCACCGTACCCGTAAAATGGTCTGTGGGGAAAATAAGATTTTGGTGTAGGCTGAATTTATCATGCTTCTTTACGCAATTGCTAAAATTGTGGCCATAACTGCGAGGATCATATCTTTACTTCACTTCATATCCGCAGTTCAGTATGATTCATGTCATATATCATTTCGTTCATTGATTGATTCCTCACGGGAAAATTAGAATCCGCAAATGACCAGCTCCCAACGGCAACGGGGTTTGAACCTGTGACCTCATGATACCGTTGCGAGGCTCTAACCAACTGAGCTATGAAGCCACTGACGTTGGGAGCTGGTTCAAACCCCGTTGAAGTCCTGAATTTATCAGGCTTCTTTACACAATTGCTAAAGTTGTGGACGTAACTGCGAGGATCATAGCTTTACTTGAAATTACAATTACATTTCCATTCCTAACTCAATAATGTTAGGATCTGAGTTTGTTTTCTTTTCCACACCGTGTTCCAGTATTTTAGATGCTGTTCCTCAGCCACTGTTGCAATGTACATTGAATTGAAACAAATGTATGGTGTGAGCCATAGGCAAAACGGAAAAGTTATCCTAGGCTCTCAGCTGGACACAATGAAAAACAGACACCTGAAATCTTCAAGTGCATGGGTTCAATAGGATTCGAATCCATGACCTCTGTGATGTCAGTGCAATGGTCTACCACTGACCAATGAAGCCACTCACTCAGTTTTTCAGGTGTCTGTAAGAGACAAATGCTTAAATTTTCCAGAGGAGTGCGAGGGTTACAAGTCTCCCTTACGATGTACACATACTTGTTTTGATCCTGTTTTGTTCCACTTACCTGCCGTTTTTCTTATTCAGACATTCGTAGCATTGTTCACCTCTCTGATGCAGGTACATGCCTTAATTTTGCCTTCTTGTTTGAAATTTCAGTCTGTGCTGGTACATCGTCCGATTCTTTACCATCGAGAGGTGAAAGATTGGAAGATCTAGAACAAGAACTAGATAAAGAAAGATGTGCAACTCAAATGTCTTGCAAGTCTACACTGGGTTTTGCATACAGAAGTGAAGGCAATAGCCAGAAGTTTACACCAGATCATGACTGCGACTTGTATGCATCCGTTTCGTTTGAGAGTGATAGTGAGGATCCTGTTTCAATTAACATTGAGGATAATGATCTTCTGCCCAAGGATAAAGTCAGAGTCAGTGTCAAAGAAGGCATTTTTGTTCCCAACTGTCCTGATCGAAGTGGCCCATTAAGTGGTGGTAGCAGCATATCTGTTAGTTCGTCTGATTCACTGGCTTTAATCTCCGCTGAAAGTACACCAGTTTGTTCAAGTAGCAGCTCACAAGGATCCTTCGAGAAGTCAGCGAAAGCACCAGAATTGTCCTTAACTACTCATTCTGCTTCAGCACGTGGTGAAATCGTCAATGAGAGTGACCTGGGGCTCAATACAGGCAACAGTGAAGAAGAGGTTCCAGGGCAGGCTCAGTTATTGAACAGTACAGATGATGTGACTGATGGGGGAAATACTGAGGTTGAAGACATCGAGGAACAGTCTGCTGATTCCGGTTATGGGGCAACAAGAACAAGCCAATCTGACGCAAGAACGTCTCCATTATTTGAGTATGATTCACAGATCAGCTCTTCAGATAACTCTGTATTCTGCCGTTTGATCGATCCAGTAAGCTCACATGTTGTTGATGGAAATCCCCGCCAGCTGCAACAAAGTTTCTATGCACATGGTCAAACAGCATTGAGAATACATGAATCTGATGAATCCAGTTCCTCTTCGACTGACTGGGAACGTTTAGGCGCTCGACCCAAACGTTCCCAAACACATCGTCCACAGATTGCTATATCACCTCCGCCCCCGCCACTAATCGCCAGCCCTGTATCCGATGGCTTGGCTGGAGATTTCTTAGTACGACATTCACAAGACAAAGCTGTTCATGAAAGTCTGTTTGCAAATGGCAGGGATTTTTCAATTCTCGGAAATGATACATCGCAGGGAACTTCTTTTGTTGATGGAAAGACAAATGCATCAGAAGCTTACAGAGTTAGGCCATATTTTGGAGCTTGTCAGGCGGCAGCAGTAGGGAATAATTCGTTTGTGAGATCTGATGGCAATGCTTTCTCACCTGTCCCTAGTGGTGGTTTTAAAAGAGAAGGATTACTCGGTGGACGTTCTTACAATGAAAGATTGTATGGAAACAGTGCACCTGCAGCAGCAGCACCTTTGCCTAGCCACACAGGACTAAGTAATGTCACTGTGGGTTGGAATGGCTCATCAAGCAATGGTGCAAGTAACGTTGATGGCTTTCTGCATATTGATCATGGAGTTACAGGGCAAGGAGATTATGGCATGGAATCTTATTTCCCTTACGTCCAACATAGCGCACACATGGGGCAGGTGCCATTACATTGGCGGAGTAACGCAATCTCAGGAATCACCCCTTCGGGTTTTGCTTATCGATTGTCAAATTCGGGCCTTACTTTTGGCCAATTGGATGATGGTGCTGCTGGAATTCGGCCGGGACAATCACTATATGCCACTCAAAGACATGTCGTGAGTGACGGTGATTCCGCGTTCATAGATGAGCAGGCCGCAAATGAAAGGTCACACAATGCTGATCTATCAGTTGGACAACAACAATCAATTGCGAATAGGCGTCACGAACCAGGTACCACCACCGCTGGAAGTGCTGTCATTGTGGGCAATTGTGGTTTACCTCCTCAAATCTCGGTTTCGGCCTCCGGTGTTTCTTCTACCAGAGTTGTCTCAACTACAGCAAGTCGGCCTCTTGTTGTTAGTGCAATTAACGGTACGCGGGGTCTTGATAATAACGCAAGTAGAAATTCAGTTGTTTCCTCAGCCACACCTGTTGATGAAAATGCGGAGACCAGCCTTGCACCAGTTTCTGTTAATGTCAATGAAAACAACTCCAGAGGAGCCTTGTTGAATAGAGACAATGGAACAAACGATATCGAGCCGATCGACGATTCACTTCTTGCTTTAGAACGACGTGTGGCGGATGCCTCTGCGTTGGTTGAACGGGTGCTTAGGGAAAGAGAAGAACGGGAACAGTTTGAACGAGAAATAGAAAGAAAGGAACGAATGATTAGGGAAAGACGAGAGAGAGAAAGGAGGGAGAGGGAGGAAAGAGAGATACAGGAAGCAGAGCAATGGCCGCAGCAACAGGAGGCAGTTTCCGCGCGTTCTCCATGGCTCTGCGAACATTACCAGCGACATTGTAGAGTGCGGTTTCCTTGTTGTACACAATTCTACCCTTGTCATCGATGCCATAATACGTCAAGAAACTGTGAAAATGAAGAAGCCAAAGCATGCCATGCGACGCACCTCAAGTGTTCTTTTTGCGAGCATGAGCAAGAGGTGAGTTTTATTTTCGTGGGTTAGGCAGGGGGCTTTCAAGATTGAGATTAAGCTTTTAACTTTGGTTCTAGCGAGAGCACGAAGCTATTGAGAAAAAAAGTAAAACACATGGCGTACGTAAACAAGACTCGGTTAGAGCATTGCACCGGTATCACAGAGCCTGAGGTCATGGGATCGAATCCCGTTGAAGTCGCTTGAATTCTTTCAGTTGTCTATAAGAGACAGTTGCTTAAATTGTCCAGATAGAGTGGTTTTCAACTGAGTGTCGAAAGTAGTAAGCGAATTGCTTTGGTTTATAATTACTTCACTCAGTGATTGGTTCAAAGTTCTCGCCAATCAGAAGTGAAACCAAACCCAATCGTGGCTCGCGCGTGCACGTTTTCCCGTGTCGGCTACGTGTAATTACTTCGAGTTTTGATTGGTTTACTGGATTGTCTCCGTCCTTTTTGATTGGCCAAAGTGATTACTTTGGGTTTGGTTTTACGACACTTGATTGAAATGCGCTTTAAGTGCAATGATTGATCACTTCTAACTTTCGGCTTTTGTCCAAGCTCTGCCAGCAAATTTCTAACCCTAACCTTAACCAAAGTAGCCATTGCTATGGATTCAAGAGCGATTTTGACAAAGAACAATAACCTGTCTCTCCGCTGGGAACTTAACTTTATTATGATGCAAATTCTGCGGAAATAAATTGTATTGAATTGCTATCCAACATGGCCGCCGTGTCACGTGGGTGCAAACCAAGAATACCGGACTAAAATGGCGGAGGACGAAAGAAGCATCGTTATTCCGATTAGGCCATGCTAATTAGGTATTACGTTCGCTTTGTTCTTGTTTCATGGACATTAATTATTTCGGATCCGGTATATAAAAGACCAGCCATGCAACTTGACGGTATAAGTATAGCTAATCACATGATTTCGAGTGCAATTTGGAATAAATAAGCAGGAGTATATATTTTTTTTTCAAAGACGACCAAAATTACGTGGTCGTGCAATTTGTAGTCTGTGAAAACATTTACAAGTACTTATTTAATTCAAATTGGACGAGAAAAATCATGTGATTACTTATAATATACATGAAAAAATTTTTTCATGTCTGCTATTAATCTACATAAGACACTTGAGATAAACTCCTAAATGAATTATTTCTGGAGCTGACGGGACCATCGTGCTAACGCAAGAGATAAAAAATGTCACACAATCTTGTAACGCAATTAAAACTACTGGTAATGTTATATTTTCGGTTATCTCATTTTATTATATTGGGAATAAAAATGCCCCTTTGCTTTTATCGTTATGCTAAAATGATCATTGGAAGATATGCTTTCTCGTTATTTTTATTTTATTTTATTTTATTTTTATTTTTATTTTTTTCGGAAGATTGATGAAAACAGTGGAGTTTGCGGCAAATGCGGTGCAAAGATGGCTGCCTATTTTTGCTCTATATGTAAACACTTTACAAACGTGGACAAGAATCCTTATCACTGTGAAAAATGTGGAATCTGCCGGTGAGTTGTTCTCGTTGTAATCCCCTGACCTCTTTGTATTTACCAAGGATCAATTTCGATAGCACCAGATTCAATGTATTAGTTTCACGGGTTTTGGTATTGTGAAGCGAGAGCAAAATCATTTGTGCTATAAAAGATGCTACCGGGGCAGTAAGTGGTTTTATTACACCTCTCAGATAGTACGCGCTGTACGGCCCGCTAAATTTGACATTTTCCCGGGTAAATTTTCTCTAGCAAGGTTTTTTTTGTCGTTTATGGTACATGAACTATTAAAACCCTGGATCTTGCACGCAACTATTTCAAAAAGCCAAGGCGATTTATTCGGTTTTCGGATTTTGACGCAGCAATCTTTGTGGCAGTTGAACCTTCCGCTTGACTTCAACTTCTTTCCTTTCCCGCGCGGCTGATTATCACAGAGATATAATAAACATCTTACTGACCTCTACCCTGGTTGCCAGAAGTTTTTTTCTCGTTGGGGGCGACAGACTATTGAGCGGCGAAGCCGCGAAAGCGAGTCCCGAAGCGACTATTTCGCTTTGACACTCCTCGCCCCTGGTGAACGAGAAGACCTCTCTGGCATCCAGGTTAACTGACCTCGTTTTCTCGGTCCAATTACGGATCCTCCTTTTTTCTCGTTGATTTACGGCCTTCGCGCATGGGCCACAAATCAACAGAACTTACAGAAGGACCGCGAAATCGGTTAGTGAGAGGTATGGAAGATAGTTTGAAAATGGTGAACTATTCTTAACAGGTGCACTTTTTTGGGGTATTTAGTATTATTTTTCTTGTGACGTAGAATCCACGCCGACAAGTCATTCCACTGTGACGTTTGCAATGTATGTTTGGATAAACGACTTGAGGGGAACCACAAATGCCGTCCCGATTCCGGTCACGATGAATGCTGCATCTGCTTGGAGGTTTGCTCGAACTTCACGAATTATTTTTCTTTGACCTACTGCATGTCCCTTTGTGTTAAACACCAAGAGTTTTTTTCGATAGCCCATTACCGAGTTGCTGTTTGCGTCTGTTTGATAAAGAATCTTGATACACAGCAATACAAATAAACAGTAGTCGCACATTTTGCTGCAAATCAAGCTGGTTTTCCGTTTCCACCAAGACTCGCTTTGAAACAGGCAAACAGTTGTTCGGTATTTCGCTTTCCGGGAATCTTTGTTTACATTTTTTGCTTCATTAGCCTAAGGCTGTCGTTTTTTAATCAGTCGGCCAAGAATAAAGTACTGAATATTGAAAGTGCATTGCATAACGAGCTATCCCTGAAAATGTGAATGCGATATACCAGATAATCTCTGAACAATGATGCTTTGATAAGTCGAAATTTTGCAAAAAAAAAATACATGGGATCATTAGCGCTTTTGCCATCAAGAATTCATCAGGTGTTGATGGCTAATAACTAGCTAGTTATCTGGCTAATCGCAAAAGATGAAGACCATCAAATGAACGTATGACAACGTAAAGAGATATTTGCAAGCGGCGCCAAGCGCGGGAAAATGCGCAATAGCAAATTAGGATTTGTTTACTGTTATCCTCTGATTGGCTCAGAGTTGGGCGTGAGGTTTTTTTCAGCCATCCAGTATTCTTGATTTTGCAAATTAGCGAACGGACATTATAAATGTAGGCTACCTTACCCTGCCCGCCTTCGTTTAATTGTCTTGGTATTCTGTCGGAGTTCAAGGTTCTTGAAGTTCCTAATACAATTTTGAATTCTTTCCTTGCATTTTTTTTTATCTCGTTGTTTTACAGGATGCATTCAGTGGCTGTCAAATATTGCCATGTTCGCACAAAGTGCATCGGGAGTGCGCCATAGCAATGATCCAAAATGGCATGTAAGTACAAATTTCTTTATCCGATACAGTTCTTGTTTTGTTTTGTACAGTGGTTCTGTGTCCTCGTTATATTTATCTGTTATCGGTGATGCTTGTGAAAATGCTTCTTCTTTTTTTTTTTCAAATGCAACTATTGATGTTTAAGGTTTAATGTACCCGTGAGAAAGATGGGAAGCTAGTTGCTTTACGAAGAGGCAAAAGGAATATTGAAAAATCAAAGGTCGTAAGTTCGAATCCTGCCTCACTGTACGACTCTGATTTTTCAGTCGTTGTCGCCAAGGAACCACTTGGTTTTTTTTTTCTTGTATACACGTTGTTACACCTACGAAAATCTTGTTCCTCATTGACCCTATTATTGAATGATGGCCAAGGATTATTCCCCCATCCTTGTGCTAATTATCTCTACAATTCTCGTTAGCATCGACAAAAGACAAGAAAATTTCTGCTTGAATATGAGGCTTGTTGGTCTAATTAATGGAAAGAGTAATAAGAAATCATAAATTCGTCACAATATTGTGGTAGCCTAGACTAAAGTCTCCTGTAAATTCTGTGTTGACTCTGATACAACTTAAACACAAAAAAACCAAACAACAGTCCCGCTCTTAAACTTGGCTGTATGTCTCAAATGTAAATGGAGAAATACCATTCCCTTATTTAAGAGATACTCGATTCGACAAAATGCCGAGACAGCTGAGGTATTTTTTGTTTTATCATTGGTTATTTACCATGTGTAAAAAAAGGTCCAAACACTTACAACTAGGCTAGACTGTGTTCGTCTGTAAATTCTGATACAAATTAAACATGAAAAAAAACAAACAGCAGGTCCGCTCCTTAACTGGGCTGTATGTCTCGAATGTTATTGGAGAAATTTTTAAAGAAATTGTGAAAACTAACCGTTTCGTGTGGTTTAAAATTACTTTCCTGTGCGATTGGAGGGTCTCCGAATTCTACTTTTGGGTAACATGTCAACTTATCGGAAAGGGTTTAGGCCCTGTTCACACGTATCTGGATATTTTTGAATCCGAATTTTTTTTCTCCGCGGATTCAAAAATTTTCACGCCCACATGTAACGTAATCAAATCATCTTTGCCCGTCCGCTTGTAGCCGGACTCGTTCTAGCACCCAGGAGTCCTCTATGACTGTTGTCAATAGAGCATGCGCCATCATGCGTGCGAATTGGAGAGAAGTGATCGTTTTTCGTTTAGCGGCCATGTTGAGTGTTTACACGGTAAAGACCAGCATGGAATCTAAGTTTGTAACGTCGGGTTTGAAACTATATCCGGATTCGACCGTCCACTCGATTCCAAATGGACCTCTTTCGCTTGTACGTTTTGTTTTCCCATCTCAGACCACGTGATGTTACTCTAGGGAAGAGTTTCTTTCAAATGTCGTCTTATGCACGTGAATATGTATGCATAACTTATGAAAAAACAAAAGGAAAATTCCCTTGGGAACATCACGTGGTCTGAAATGGGAAACAAAACATACAAGCTAAAGAGGTTCATTCTTTGCGTATTCAAAACTTTCCACTCTGGAGAGCGGATTCAAAAAGTTGCGGACTCGCATGCCGGATTCTCCGGATATGTGTGGACGTGACGGCGAATCCGCACAGATAAAGTTGCCGATTCAAATATATCCGGATACGTTTGGACGGGACCTTAAAGGAGTATGAATGTGACCTGGATACCAAATTTCCTTTGGGTGGCACTTTTATGAATTAGAACTATTTTTTTTTTAATAATTCCTTTTATTGTACTGTTTTTCTTCGCAGTCGCACCTGTCCAGTTTGTCGACACCCACTCTACGCAGCACCAAGCGAATGAATTAGACGCGGAAAGATTATTGGTTGACTTGCATCTGGGCACGCAGCAAGCAGTCTTCGGATTGCTACCTCTTCGGGAAAGTGAAAGGAAACCTCCACTAAACAAGAGTTTAACTTTAAAATACGGAACATAATGTTCACAATCAAAGTTTTTCGATCTTTTCCTAACAGAAGCGTTTTTATCCGAAATAGACAAATTTCAAAATCGCTTGTTTTGGTTTTCAAATTTCCCGGGCGCTGCCATTTTGAATAATTGTGACGTGTAATGGTTGCTTTATTGTATTCACACAGAGTTTTGTTTTGAAACAGTAGGGCAACCATTACACGTCACAATTATTCAAAATGGCAGCGCCCGGGAAATTTGAAAACCAAAACAAGTGTTTTTGAAATTTGTCTATTTCGGATACAAACGCTCCCATTAGAAAAACCTCGCACAATTTTGATGGTAAGCATTATGTTCAATTTTTTAAAGTTAACTTCTTGTTTTAATGGAGGTTCCATTTAGGAGGCAGTGTGGCCCAGTGGTGGCCCAGTGTGTGACCCAGTGGTTAGGGCGCTTGCCTTGAGATACGGAGATCCCAGGTTCAAGACCCGCTCTGACCACTCATTGAGTCCCTGGTTCAACTTCCCAGCTGCACTTGTAAATAGCCAACTGGTTTGCCTCCGGCCAGTTGGGATTCTTAACAGTTGTAGTTGTTGTGTTCTGTTGTTTCGTTGATTCATTTGGCCCTGAAAAGCCCCTATGGGGAGAGGTCAATTAAGTATGTATGTATGTATGTATGTATTTAAGGTACACAAGTTCAACTGCAGGTCCCGGAACTTGGACATTTTCCGAGTTCAGCATTCACGACCGACTTATCATTCATCTCTCCTTCTTGCAAACAATGGATTTCGCGTTGTCTCCAATTATGAAAATGGGTTGTTCACAGGCTCCATTAGGGGAAAAAAATTCCTTTCAGAGCAAACAAAATATTAAACAAAAATGGATCATCAAATTTTACTGAGAAAAACTACAGCGACTTACAAGAAAAATTTCTTCTAACTTAATGCAACATATACATATACAGTCAAAACATATCATCATATCATATATCGTTATTTACCCGCGGATTTTTAGAGTAGCTTGGTGTAGCTAATTTCTCCGAGCATTTACCCTCCCAACCATGATACATCACAGAAGACAGACCATAACACCGGGAACTACATGCCCTACTCTTTGCGACAAGTGTCTTTATTGCGACAAGTGTGCGGGTTCTTTTACGTCCCACAGGATTATGAACATTGAAGGGTTGTGAGACGGGACCTCCGGCTTATCGTCCTTATCCGAGAAGACTAGAGAGTCTAACCATTTGCAGATGTAATTACAAAGGCAGCACTTTCTCCTCAGTTATTTAAAGACCCTGAGTGTTGGTCCGGCCGGAGTTGAACTCACGACCTCCTGCGTGACAGGCCGGTGCTCAACCAACTGAGCCACCGGTGCCTCTCCTTACGGACACCTTTCTCATACGGACAGTTCTCTTGGTCCCGGGAAAATGCCCATACATTCTTTGTAAAAATAACCTCTATAACATACGGACCCTCTATAATACGGACAACGGACACGAAATCTCGGCCCCAGAGAGAAAATTCATACAAACTTAACCTCTTTATTACGGACACTCCAATGATGACAGTTCTTATTCAACACGATTTCCTGTTTGTCGTTACTTTTCTGAACGTAATCAATTGTCTCATTGTTCATACGATAACAGCATCATGTTTTCAATCAGTAAAAATTATATATCGACATGTCATTGCCATTTATCATCAAGATTTTCTATTCTTTGAAGACTTTTAAGACATTTTGTACCATCTAGTACGCTGCAGACGCTTTACAGATCATTGGTTTCTATTATGTTACTGTTTGGAAACTGTATTATAGTTTGCCATATGTTTTTGGAATTGTACAGCTTGTATTGTAATGATTGTCCCTGTCCATTAAACAATTTAAATGCACCTCAAATACTTGTTTGGGCCAGTTTTGACTTAAACAACACTTAATACTATACAACGGACACCTCTCTAATACGGGCACTTTGCTCTGTCCCTTCGGTGTCCGTATTAGAGAGGTTCAACTGTAGTTCCAAATATATTAATCTCTCGTCGTTATAAAAAAGAAACTATACAAATTTGTGCAAACAAGAAACGAATACTAGTACATTTTTCTGGCATCACTGTTTTTCTGTTTTTTAATTTTTTTTTGATTTCCAAACGTAAAATATGACATACGAACGACTGTACAACGTATGGCAAACGTGTCGAAAAAAGACTTTTTCACAATATGAAAGAGGTTGGCATTTTTAACACATTTTATCCAAAATGTACCTCCGACTGTTTTCATCATAAATTTCAAAGCTCTTTTTTTTCTCTTTCTTTTGGGATCCAATCGCAAAGACAAGCCAATAAATACAACGGCGAACAAAACATTTAGCAAAGAAAATTAATAATTATCGTTTGCATTCGTTACTTGAAAAAGGTCCATATTTAATATAACGCAACAATATGGACGTCAAGAACAATTATTTTAGGCAGGGAGCCAACGGCGACTAATACTAAGGCATTGGATCAAACGGTTGAAATTATCTGCAGGGTCTTTTCCAAGACAAAACGAGTCATCTTTCTATTTTAAGCGTTGAGTAAACCACCCGAGTCCATTTTTCCTGATGGAGTGTGATAAACGACAACGGCTACGGCAACAGCAGAAAGCAATAATACTTTTGGTTAGAAGAGGAAGAATAATCCGCATTTTTGTTCGTTTCTTTGGCGTATTCTGCCGAGCAACAACAGGGAGTGTTAATTCCTGGCTACACGTTATAATACATCAATCAATTCCAGCGGTGCCCCTCCCCCCCCCCCCCCCCCCCCCACCCCGGGCAACCGCGGGGCATTTGCTGAAGTTGTCAGTCCCGGGGGTGGGGCACTCCCAATTTTATCGCGGCCCGGGGGCTGGGCATTAGCCTACCCCGGGGCGACCCCCGGGCATTTGACACACGTGTTTTCGAATTAACATGTAAGAGTTTATCAGAAAAGACGAGGCCTTCGTTAAAGACTGGCTTGTCCGTCAAGGACTCGAAAAACTTGTGGATGTTTTAAAAGGTATGTTTTCTCAGTTTTAGGTATTTCTTCATTTATACTTGTAAATCTATGAATATATAAAAACGACAAGGTGAACTAATATCACAAAACAATCACTGACGTGAAGACTGCGTAAACACGACTACTTCGCATTTCGCGGCATTCAAAACTAGCCTAGCAATTTTTAAATTCATCAAACACTGAAGGGTTGCGAATTCAAATGATGCGATCTTCCGAGACAGATCTTGCGAGCGTAAAATGCGATGAAAGATCATTTAAGATGTCTTGATTCTTGACAAAGTAGCCTGCAAATACAGGCGCCTATTGGAAGGCGACGATCCCGGGCGCGGGGCATTTGCCCTCTTTCTTCGTCCCCATCCCGGGGCATTTACACAGCTTATGTGTCCCCAGCCCGGGGAGTTTGCCCATTTTTTTTAAAAAAAAAAGCTAATGCCCGGGGGTCAGCCCAGCGGTAAAGGAGGGGGGGCAGATTGGCACTGCTGGAATTGACTGATGCATAACAATGTTAGCAGAACACGTCCCAACATTGTTATGAGGACACTTCTAACAATGTTGGATAGGCATACAACATTGTTGGACACACGTCACTTGCGTCGCAATTTCCATCTCCGCTTCAGTGAATTGCTCATAGGTCTCTGATTGGAGACTGGGCCCTTAACTCTGATTGGTCTTTGCAATACAGAATTGAAGGCTGCTACACGCTTCAACATGTTGGAGAAAATGTCTGATGGAAATCAAAACTCTCTTCCGGTTGGAAACACGTCATCAAACATGCATGCTACACGTTCTAACATTGCTGCTTCAACAAATCAGATCCTGCGATCTGTCTATTTTCTGACCATAAAGCCCTGACCTTCGATCTAAAATTCAAACTTCATCCTAAGGTCTTTTGTAGGCAATCTGCTTATGATTATTCAAAAGGCGACTTTGCCGGTCTTCTTAATTCCCTTGAGATGATCTCATTAGTTAACATTGTCACTAGTGAATGTGATGTCAATTTGGCTTGGGACAAGTGGAAAGACACCTTTCTTGCTGCCATTGATTCTTTTGTTCCTAAAGTCAACCCAAAGAAGTCGTTTACACTTCCGTACATTTCGCGTGATCTTTTGCACGCGATCAAAAAGAAGAACTCTCTCAGGAGGAAAGCTAAGACAAAAAACTCACCAGAGTTATGGGCAAAATCTCGCAAAGCCCGTCAACACATTAAGGACGGTGCCTACTAATTCAAAGGTATTTTGCGCGGTTTACTGAATATGCGGGAAGAACAGATCTTAACGAGTGTTATTGAAATCCAAAGAGAAAATTGGGGGTAACCACGCATTTTTTTGAAGATAATTAATCAACAATATTTGTGAAAAGCTTTTAAATACAAAGCAATGTATGGCGTTCTTTTCCAAACTTAAGCTTAATTATCTCTGAAAAATGCGTGGTTACCCCCAATTTTCTTTTTGGATACTAAGAGCACTTGCTAAGTTCTGCTTTCTCCGCATAGTTTTGAACTGCGCAAAAATATCCTTGCATTAATAAGCACCACCCATAGGAAATCCAAGTATCTCGAGATGCGCAGACCGTATGCGCAATAACAATAGTAGGCACCGTCCTTAAGTGCTGGATCAATGATAAAAAGAAGGAGTATCTTTCTAATCTTGCCGAGTCTGTATTTTCTAACTCCAAACCCTTTTGGAGATACTTCAAGCCTAAGTCATCTAAAGTTTCAACTACAGACACGATAAAGTTTAATGATTCAAAGCTCTCCACTGCAGAGGAAAAGGCCAATGCCTTTAATTCCTATTTCGCATCTGTCTTCAATCCTGACACAAGCGGACACTTCCTTTCCTTGTACCCCTCAACTCCGTTGATCAACACACTTAATGACACAAGTGTTACGTCATCTGAAGTGGAAAGCCTTTTGTCTAAGTTAACACCTTCAAAAGCAACTGGTCCAGATGGTATTCCATCTTTTATCCTGAAAAAATGTTCAGCAGTGATTGCACCTTCACTCGCTGCTCTGTTTAATCTCTCTCTTCAACAGGGCAAAGTTCCATCCGAATGGAAAATGGCGAATGTCGTTCCTATTCCTAAAAAGAACAATCTACAAGATGTCACCAATTACAGCCCTGTATCTCTACTCTCAATAGTTTCTAAGGTATTTGAAAATTTGATCTTTACTCACGTTTCTAACTTCGTCAAAACTTCACTCTATGATCTTCAACATGGCTTCCGTCCTAACAGGTCTTGTGTAACTCAACTTCTGTGTGTTCTTCATGATCTTGGCCGTTCTCTTGATGCCGGTAATGAAATTGACAGTATTTATCTTAATTTTTCTAAGGCGTTTGACTGTCTCTCATCGCAAGCTTCTCTTCAAATTAGGTTGTTTTGGTATTTCAGGTACTCTTCTAGATTGGTTTGGTGACTATCTTCACGATCGTAAACAACGTGTTGTTGTTGAGGGTGTCTCATCGTCTGTCCGTGACGTCATTTCCGGTGTACCTCAGGGCAGTGTAATGGGCCCCTTTATTGTTCCTTCTATATGTTAACGACTTGCCTGATGTTGCTATTAACAGCAAAGTTGCACTCTTTGCGGACGACAGTAAGTGTTTCCGCGCGATTCATTCGCCTGCTGACAATGATCTGTTACAGCTTGATCTTGATTCTATGTGTTCATGGTCTGTCTATTGGTCACTTAAATTCAACGCAGAGAAATCTTTCTTGCTTAGGATATCACGTAAGCGCAAACCTATAGCATCTCTGATGCTCCTGTTAGTATCACTGACTCCCATAAAGATCTGGGCGTGGTCGTTAGTAACAATCTTAAGTGGCCCGTCCATATTGCCCACTGTATATCTAAGGCCAACCGCATGCTAGGATTCCTTCGTAGGAACTGTGCCCAGATGACGGATGTTCGCAGTAGGCGGCTACTTTATATTGCGCTTGTTACATCTCACCTTTCCTACGCCAGCGGGGTCTGGGCACCTGAAAGCTCTGGACGCGACCTTGCCCTCCTAGAGGGAGTTCAAAGAAGGGCCACAAAATTCATTCTGCGTAACTATGAACTACCTTACCGCCTTCGCCTTATAAAGCTTAATCTTCTTCCTATCTCTTACTGGCTTGAACTCAAGGACCTTCTTTTCTTTTTTAAATGCAAACAGGGCAATTTTGACGTTGACATTTCTCAGTATTTGACCTTCTCGTCTCAGAGTTCATCACGTACTCGTTCAAGTCGATCAGGCCAATATGCTTCTTCCTAATTTCTGTCGTACTTCTTTATTTAGAGTATCTTTCTTCAGTCGTATTGTTTTCCTTTGAAATGGTCTTCCTTCTTCTATTCGTGATATCTCCTCTGTTTCGTCTTTTAAACATAACTTATTCTCGCTCTACTTCTCTAAGCTTAACTCTGATTTCGACGTCGACCGTATGCGAAGTTGGAAGACATTTTGTTCTAAATGCCGCTTGTATAATATAAATTGCTGTTCTTAGTCACGTTTTAATGCTTCATCAGTTGTTTTTGCTTGTGTGTGCGTGTGCGCGTGCGTGTTTCTAGCATTTGTTTTTTTGTCATGCATTTATTTATTATTATTTTTATTTCTTGTCATTGTGAGGCTGGTCTTTATATGGGACTTCGTGTCCTGTAGATCACGCCCTCAACTTTCTGTTATTTGTTGCAAAGTTGTAAAGTTGATAAATAAATAAATAAATAAATAAATAAATGTTTTACAACTATGTTTGAACGCGTAGCCGAGACTTAAGAAACGACGAAGGCAACAACAACGCCACAAAACTCGACTATCATTGGTTAAAAGATTGCATTTTAGCACAACGACGTGACGTCACCAAATTTGAGGTTTTGACGACGTGCGCGTGCAAAGTAAATCTTTTATTCTCCATTTTTACCCTGAAAGTTTGCCACGACGCAAAACGCGGGTGCAGAGCCGCCTTCGTTTTTGTTCATAAACCCGTTGTTTTGTGGCGTTCTCGTCGCCGTCATACATACATACATGCATACATAATGCATACATGCATACATACATACATGCATGCATACATATTTGATAATCCAAGAAGTCGTGAGACTATACAGGATCAACCGTCGTCGTCGTCCGTTCGTAAATATTAATAGGGAGCTTAAGCTCGTGCGTTTTTGAGACGCGGACGGCAACCGGAAGACAGCATTTCGAGTGCCAGGATAGCGGTGTCCCCCCATATTTTTATACTAATCATTCTCTAATGGAGAAAAGATACTTGGCAATGTAAGTGTGGTTGTGTGAAGACAAGTTAAAAGGGAAAACAGCTTACTTCCGATTGCCGTCCGCGTCTCAAAAACGCGCGTGCTTAAGCTCGCTATTAATACTATTAATGTCCCTGAAGTGAAAACCCACTACAACGTGAGCACACAACTACAACAGTGAATCGTACATTCTCTATCATCACTTCAAAACCGCACGTACCAAGATATTTCTCCCGTATTAAATTTTACCACGCGAACGAGTTGGAATTACCGAGAAGTACTTATGAAAGAGTATAGTTGTATTTTGAAGTGACGTTTTTGTTGCCGTACAGGTCGTCATTCTTCAACTCCCTATACATTCTTTCTGACTGAACGCTGTGGTATACTAATTTCGACGGTCCCGTGGGAAACAGTTAATTTTGTTTCCCGAGAATCTCGATGTTTCCCCGAGGCGCAGCATTGTGATTTGTTACAGCACAAAAAGAAAACGAACAATAGGGAGCTTAAGCACGCGCGTTTTTGAGACGCGGACGGCAATCGGAAGTAAGCTGTTTTCCCTTTTAACTTGTCTTCACACAACCACATTTACATTGCCAAGTATCTTTTCTCCATTAGAGAATGATCATTATAAAAATATGGGGGGACACCGCTATCCTGGCACTCGAAATGTTCTCTTCCGGT
>NC_090871.1:58351300-58356300 GCF_036669935.1 Montipora foliosa
TGCTCAATGTCCCTTTTTGCTAAGCGCCAAAGTGTTTTTTTTTTTTTTTTTGATAGGCCATTACCGAGTTGCTGTTTGCGTCTGTTTGATAGAGAATCTTGATACACAGCAATACAAATAAACAATAGTCGCACATTTTCCAGCAAGTCAAACTGATTTTCCGTTTCCACCTAGACTCGCTTTGAAACAGGCAAACAGTAGTTCGGTATTTCGCTTTCCGGGAATCTTTGTTTACAGTTTTTGCTTCATTAGCATAAGGCTGTCGTTTTTTAATCAGTCGGCCAACAATAAAGTACTGAATACTGAAAGTGCATTGCATAACGAGCTATCCCTGAAAATGTGAATGCGATATACCAGATAATCTCTGAACAATGATGCTTTAATCAGTCGAAATTTTGCAAAAAAAAAATACATGGGATCATTAGCGCTTTTGCCATCAAGAATTCATCAGGTGTTGATGGCTAATAAATAGCTAGTTATCTGGCTAATCGCAAAAGATGCAGACCATCAAATGAACGTATGATAACGTAAAGAGATTATTTGCTAGGGGCGCCAAGCGCGGGAAAATGCGCAATAGCAAATTAGGATTTGTTTACTGTTATCCTCTGATTGGCTCAGAGTTGAGCGTGAGGTTTTTTTCAGCCATCCAGTATTCTTGATTTTCCAAATTAGCGAACGGACATCATAAATGTAGGCTACCTGGCCCTGCCCGCCGTCGTTTAATTGTCTTGGTATTCTGTCGGAGGTCAAGGTTCTTGAACAATTTTGAATTCTTTCCTTGCATTTTTTTTATCTCGTTGTTTTGCAGGATGCATTCAGTGGCTGTCAAATATTGCCATGTTCTCACAAGGTGCATCGGGATTGTGCCATAGCAATGATCCAAAATGGCATGTAAGTACAAATTTCTTTATCCGATACAGTTCTTGTTTTGTTTTGTACAGTGGTTCTGTGTCCTCGTTATATTTATATGTTATCGGCGATGCTTGTGAAAATGCTTCTTCTTTTTTTTTTTTTTTCAAATGCAACTATTGATGTTTAAGGTTTAATGTGCACCCATGGGAAAGATGGGAAACTAGTTTCTTTAAGAAGAGGCAATTTAGGAATATTGAAAAATCAAAGGTCGTAAGTTCGAATCCTGCCTCACTGTACGACTTTAATTTTTCAGTCGTTATCGCCAAGCAACCACTTGGGTTTTTTTTCTTTTATACACGTTGTTACACCAACGAAAATCTTGTTCCCCATCGACCCTATTATTGAATGATGGCCAAGGATTATTCTTTCATCCTTGTGCTAATTATCTCTACAATTCTCGTTAGCATCGACAAAATACAAGAAAATTTCTGCTTGAATATGAGGCTTGTTGGTCTAATTAATGGAAAGAGTAATAAGAAATAATAAATTCGTCGCAATAATGTGGTAGCCTAGACTGTAGTTTTCTGTAAATAATTAATAAAAAAAACCAAACAACAGTACCGCTCCTAAACTCGGCTGCATGTCTCAAATGTAAATGGAGAAATACCGTTCCCTTATTTAAGAGATACTCGATTCGACAAAATGCCGAGACAGCTGAGGTATTTTCGTTTTATCATTGGTTATTTACCATGTGTAAAAAAAAGTCCAAACACTTACAGCTAGGCTAGACTGTGTTCGTCTGTAAATTCTGATACAAATTAAACATGAAAAAAAACAAACAGCAGGTCCGCTCCTTAACTCGGCTGTATGTCTCAAATGTTATTGGAGAAATTTTTAAACAAATTGTGAAAACTAACCGTTTCGTGTGATTTAAAAATACTTTCCTGTGCGAATTCTACTTTGGGTAACATGTCAACTTATCGGGAAGGGTTTAGGCCCTGTTCACACATATCTGGATATTTTTGAATCCGCAACTTTTTCTCCGTGGATTCAAAAATTTTCACGCCCACATGTGACGTAATCAAATCGTATTTGCCCGTCCGCTTGTATCCGGAGCATGCGCCATCATGCGTGCGAATTGTAGAGAAGTGATCGTTTTTCTTTTAGCGGCCATGTTGAGTGTTTACACGGTAAAGACTGTAACGTCGGGTTTGAAACTATCCGGGTTCGACCGTCTACACAATTCCAAGTGCTTTGCGTATTCAAACCTTTCCACTCTGGAGAGCGGATTCAAAAAGTTGCGGACTCGCATGCCGGATTCGCCGGATATGTGTGGACGTGACGGCGAATGTTGCGGATTCAAAAATATCCAGATACGTTTGGACGGGACCTTAAAGGGGCTAGGTCACGCTGTTTTAGGTAATTTTGTTTAATTTTGTTAATTATGAGCTCTAAACGTCAAATTGGCAGAGCAAGAGTCTTTCATTTGCAAAATCACGGCCACATAACTGAGAAAGATTTTCCAGCTTTGCAAATGACATTTTGATATAAACTGATATAAATTTGAAAAAAGGTGGGCCGACGTTTTTCAAATTTACCCAAATTCAATCCATTTCAATCCTTTCCAGTTTTATCCATCCATGTCCCTTCTTGGCTTCCTTGTGTTTTGTTAGAGTTCTTCTATAGTTTTGAACAGTTATTTTGATATTTTAGTTAATTCTATGACCATTCGATCAGTGCTGAAATTGCCTATAATTGCGTGACCTAGCCCCTGTAAAGGAGTATGAATGTGACCTGGATACCAAATTTCCTTTGGGTGGCACTCTTATGAATTAGAACTTTTTTTTTTTAATTCCATTTATTGTACTGTTTTTCTTCGCAGTCGCACTTGTCCAGTTTGTCGACACCCACTCTACGCAGCACCAAGCGATTGAATTAGACGCGGAAAGATTATTGGTTGACTTGCATCTGGGCACGCAGCAAGCAGTCAATGCATAACTCCATCAGGAAAAATGGACTCGGGTGGTTTATTTAACGCTAAAAATTAAAAGATGACTCGTTTTATCTCGGAAAAGACCGTCGCCGTTGGCTCCCTGCTTAAAATAATTGTTCTTGACGTCCATATTGTTGCGTGATATTAAATGTGGACATTTTTCACGTTACGAATGTAAACGATAATTATTAATTTGCCTTTGCTAAATGTTTTGTTCGCCGTTGTATGTATTGGCTTGTTTGTGCGATTGGATCCCAAAAGAAAGAGAAAAAATAGGAGTTTTGAAATTTATGATGAAAACAATCGGAGGTACATTTTGGATAAAATGAGTAAAAAATGCCAACCTCTATCATATTGCAACAAAGTCTTTTTTCGACACGTTTCCCATACGTTGTCCAGTCGTTCGTATCACATATTTTACGTTTAAAAACCCCAAAAAAAAAAAAGAAATTAAAAAACAGAAAAACAGAGATGCCAAAAAAAATTACTAGTATTCCTTTCTTGTTCATGTTTGCACAAATTTTTATAGGTCCTTTTTTATAACGACGAGAGATTAATATATTTGGAACAACAGTCGAACCTCTCTAATGCGGACACCGAAAGGACAGAGCAAAGTGTCCGTTGTATAGAGGTCATGAATATTACGTCACTTTGAAGGCTCCAGTGATAGTATCAAGTGTTCTTTAAGTCAAAACTGGCCCAAACAAGTCTTTGAGGTGCATTTAAATTGTTTAATGGACAGTGCAAATCATTGCAATACAAGCTGTACAATTCCAAAAACATAAGGCAAACTATAATACAGTTTCCAAACAGTGACATAATAGAACAGAAACAATGTTGCGAACACTAACATACAGTAGAGTATTTAATGAAAGTTCTTTGTTATTGATTCATCTTGCGTTAAAAACCCAGCTGTTCGTAAAGATAGTCTTTCAAGTGAAAATGTCGAAAAGAAAAGAGGTAGAAAAAGGAAAGCAACAACTGGAGAGTCTTCAAAGAATAAGAAATCTTGATGATAAATGGCAATGACATGTCGATATATAACTTACTGATTGAAAACAGGATACTGTTATCGTATGAACAATGAGACAATTTTTTGATTACACTCTGATATGTAACGACAAACAGGAAATCGTGTTGAATAAGAACTGTCAGTTTCAGTTTCAGTGTAATTACTTGGAAAATGCTGTTGCTTTACACCAGATATGTTGCTTTACACCATATAAATAAATAAAAAGAAAAAAAAAGTTACAAACAGAAAATTAATCGCTACTATAGCCTCGAAACTAGGTGCCTAAAGGCATTGACAGATGAGGTGCTTACTACAAAGGCAGGCAGACTATTCCATTCGTGTATGGTTCTTGGGAAAAAAGAGAATTTATAAGTGTGCGGGGAGCAAGAATGTTAAGCTTTTGAGGATGATTACGGCGGGTTACAGTTTTACAATAGCTTAAGTGGTCGTTGAAGTTAAGAGGAATTAATCATTTTTGTAAAGAAACAATGAACTTTTATCAGTTCCGCTGCGGGACCATAGGCGCCTATGGTCCCGCTGCGGAACGGATAAAAGTTCACTGTTTCTTTACAAAAATGATTGGAACCGTTCCACTTTTTATCGAACCCGTGCGATTTTTCCTCTGTCGTGTAAACGCGCCTCATGCATGTTGTCATTTACACGAGAACGGTACTAACTCAGACCGATTCGACGATTTCTCTTCTCGGTCCAGCAACCGATCGCGAGACGAAGTCAGACCGGTCTCATGTAAACACATGAAAAGGAATGTAGGGCGGCCGATACGACCTCATGCCGGTCTGAGTTCGTCCCTGTCTCGTGTAAATACCCGCTTGGACGCCTGAGACGACTAAGAAGTCTGTTAAGTGCGTCATTTAGCACGCACTTAACTAGAGACGTTTAATGCGTCCATCTTATTTCCCGTATTTATACTAGTCGTCTAAGACGTCAGATGTCATAGAAAAAGCATCTGTTCACTTTATCAAATACGCTCAGATGTGTGGTTTAATACTGTGTCAATCATCACGGCTGGGGCGGGAAGGATTCCAAACGAAATGTTTCCTCTCATCGCAATTTCAGAACTTCGTCACCGTAAGTGGTTGAGTGGTCTAACGCGCTCTCAAAATGCCAGGAAGCTGGGGACAA